>NW_021833976.1:55000-65227 GCF_006345805.1 Octopus sinensis | reverse complement strand
TGCTCTGTCTAATCCGGAGTTCAACAGGCCACAAATTTGCTCATTTCCGTTCTATATACCGTTTTCCAAGATCTTTCTTCCTTATCGGTAAAACTTTGGTCACTAATCTGATACACATCCTAACAATGACACATTTATTTCAATATGCATTGAAAATATATATCTCAACTGAACAACTTCGTTGCACAGTTGTTTTGTTACTAGCAGCTGACAAGGTATTCCCCAATTTCGCTCGTCCACCGACTCAATCACGCCTTAAAAAAGAACGTATTGAAGAATTCGTTTCATTCAAAATATCGTCTGATATATCTAAAAATCTTTACCCAACAAACATTTGCCCTAATAACATTTGCGCGTGTCATTTAAGGCTTATTCCAGAAGCCCTTACAGTGAGTTCCGAATTGTAAAACCTCAACCAACACTCAGTACTCACGATGAAACAATAGTAACCGTCATGACGTAGATGTCATTATTTTCAAGAGGTTTAATGCACACCTAAAGCAGTCTTTTAAATCCTAGTAAAACTGCCATATTTTCGACTCGATCAGGTTTATACTCGATCAGGTATCGTTGCTATACTCTTTACTCTTTTACTCTTTTACTTGTTTCAGTCATTTGACTGCGGCCATGCTGGAGCACCGCCTTTTAGTCGAGCAACTCGACCCCGGGACTTATTCTTTGTAAGCCCAGTACTCTCTCTATCGGTCTCTCTTTGCCGAACCGCTAAATGACGGGGACATAAACACACCAGCATCGGATGTCAAGCAATGCTAGGGGGACAAACACAGACACACAAACACACACATATACATATATATATATACATATATACGACGGGCTTCTTTCAGTTTCCGTCGACCAAATCCGCTCACAACGCTTTGGTCGGCCCGAGGCTATAGTAGAAGACACTTGCCCAAGGTGCCACGCAGTGAGACTGAACCCCCGGAACCATGTGGTTGGTTAGCAAGCTACTTACCACACAGCCACTCCTGTGCCTATATGTAACATGTTTGTCTAAGGCTTAAAGATATAGCAGAAATATATTTCTCGAAGCAAGCACAATTACACAAACATTTAGTCAGTCAATCATATTCTACACACGAATAATCACGTATGCCAAATTTTGGCAAAAGGGCTGCAATTTTAGGGGAGGGGATGAGTCGATTACATCGAACCTAGTGTTCAACTGGTACTTACTTTATTGAACCCGAAAGGAGGAAAAGATAAATAGACGTTGGCAGAGTTTGAACTCAGAATGTAGTAACGGGCGAAATATCGCAAAGCACTTCGCCCGCCGTGCTAATGATTCTACCAGTTCGCTGCCTTGCGCAGAAATGGCTAAAAACTTGCCATAATTATACGACATGTTACATATTTATTATATCATACCATGATACTGTGTGGACTAACATCTCCGTTGAAAGGCCGATTGGTATTTATAGAGTGCTAAACACTTTCGTTATGCAAATTAAGGACTCTTTCATAGAGAAACTGCTGCATTTGTCGAGTATATGAACAGTTTAGCTGTTTGATTCTCTGGTGACTGTCAGAATGATGCAGCCGCCTCTGAAGAGTACCCAATAAGATTTGAAAATCGATTAAGATTGTTCATCATTTTTTTCAGTCTACAGACAAATGGCTTTAAAATTTGCACGGTTTATAATTATACCATACTAGCAGAAATACCCGGCGTTGCTCGGGTTAAAGACAATAATGAAATTTAAAAACACCTTCTAGATTCCGTGGGTTTCAAATGCTAGTAGCTGAGATACCAAATTTCTACATTAATAACTCTCGAATCCATGCGAGCAGTGGACATAGACGTTAAGTGAAATGTCATAAGACAGTTTTCAACTCAATTATGTATATATAGTAAATACACGCAACTCAAAAGCATTTCAGGATAATGTAGGCATCTCTGATGAAAACCCAGTAAGGTTCGAACATCGATCATGGTTGTTCATTTTTTGCCCTGTTTATAATTATACTATATGTTACAATAATAATAATAATAATAATAATAATAATAATAATAATAATAATAATAATAATAATAATAATAATAATAATCCTTAAACAACCCTTATTCAGGGACCTTTTGAGCGGGATGGGCTACTCGACCTGAAGAAAATTCTAACTGGGCCCCACCTGCAAATTCATGCGCTGTTTATCTTGATATGAGATCACCATGTCGCGCACATATGGTTGTGATGCATGTGCCTGGTGTACCTTTATCAGACGGGTAGTCATGATGGGTATATTGGGCTTCGTATATTTTACCCCAGTGTCACTTTGATGGCATGAACTGCTCTCTCACTCAATAATAATAATAATAATAATAATATAATAATAATAATAATAATAGTAATAATGATAACAACAACAACAATAATAATAATAATACTATGCATAGTGCAAGTGCAGTGCATTGAAACCTCTGCAGTAAGTCGAAAACTCCCGAGTGCAGGTTTCAGGAGTCCTAAGGAGAGAATATGCAGCGTTTCGGGGCCTGCCTCTTGACGACACTTCGACGCTCTAGTCTCCCCACTGATGTGAAACCACAATTATTCTATCGACTGACTAGTATGCCTATTCAAGTCCATGCTGGCATCATTCCCATTCCACTGGGTTTTATCTTTCCTTTTCAGCCGTGTTCAATTGCAACCCTTGCAACTATCGCCTGGATATATTTATGTATTTGTGGTTGCCGTTATATTGTATTCTTTCTTTCTTTCTTTTACTTGTTTCAGTCATTTTGACTGCGGCCATGCTGGAGCACCGCCTTTTAGTCGAGCAACTCGACCCCGGGACTCATTCTTTTTGTAAGCCCAATACTTATTCTATCGGTCTCTTTTTGCCGAACCGCTAAGTGACGGGGACGTAAACACACCAGCATCGGTTGTCAAGCAATGCTAGGGGAACAAACACAGACACACAAACACACACACATACATATATATACATATATACGACAGGCTTCTTGCAGTTTCCGTCTACCAAATCCACTCACAAGGCATTGGTCGGCCCGGGGCTATAGCAGAAGACACTTGCCCAAGATGCCACGCAGTGGGACTGAACCCGGAACCATGTGGTTGGTTAGCAAGCTACTTACCACACAGCCACCCCTGCGCCTATATCTATAATATATTGATATATTTTTTTAGAATTTAAGATTTATATGAGCTTTTAAATTTTTGTGTTGCAGCTATTACCTTCGAATATATTTGTAATGACAAATTTGCTACGTCGCTACACATTCAATGACCTATATATATATTTGTGAGATATTAGTAATTCCGCAGCATATGACAATATCAACAGAGATCACTTGTCATAATTTATTTCAAAATTACGATTATTTTTTGGTCGTGCAATCGTTCAATTTACTGCTGTCTTTCAAGTAGTATGTAGCAACCGAAGCGAAAAGAAATTGTTAGCTCGTTTCATTATTCGTCTACTGGAACGTATGAAATTTACTTTTTGCTAATTTATTTTACAATTCACAGTTACCGATATTCTCATTAATGCGACGACTTTCTGTTAACTTCTGCTATGAACTGTAACTTCACTCTGAGTTCGTTTAAGCAAAAAGTACTTATACCATATCAGATCATGTGATCGCTGTCAAATTACTGACGAATTTCCAGTAAGTGGTTTATTTCTATGAATTTAGTTTAAATATAACCTGATTAAATCGCCTCACTTCAAAACACGCAAATCCTATTTAATTTACATTGTAACTTTTACATTATACAATTTAAATCTGCATTATGCTAAGCCCGCAAATTGACGTCAATTTCCTAGTATTGTCAATGCGTTCTCAAAAACCAATATGCCGTATTTCTCACTGAAACAAGTCTCTTTATTAGAATCACGAATCATTAATTTTCTATCTGAAATCAATTCAGTTAGCTTTGTAGCTTCGACGTCAGTGACAAATACATTTATTTTTGCAGGGCTCATAATGATTCTTCAATATTTTGCTATCGTAGAGTGGGGAGCTACCAGAGTCGTCAGCACATTGGACGGTGTTTTGTCCGTCATTACGATCTGAGTTCACATTTGGCCTAGGTAGACAATATCTTTGAACCCTTTGCGGCCGATAAAATAAGTACCAGCTGAACACGGGAGTTGATTTAATCGACTTACCCCTCCCTCCCCTGAAAATACTGGCCTTGTATCGGATTTTTAAATCCATATTTGGCTATCGTAGTAAGTTCTCTGCGTTTATTTCTGATATTCTCGAAGCAACAATAATTATCTATTTCTCATCTAATACTGAATTCATCGCGTCTCATAGTTTTCTGAAATAATTATTGTTTTTAAATTCAATTTCACGAAATGACCAATGGGAAAGGTTCTACTCTGTGCCTTCATCTACAAAAAATTAAACTCCAAATCAGCATCACTTCTCATTCATAATTTTTCTTGAAGAACATAATAGTTGCGTGGATGGAGTAAACGTGGACACAATATGATTAAAAACTTCCACCGGAACATTTCCGCAACAATTACAGAGATCTGTGTTAACATATCCCCATTGAAGCCGTCCCACATGTCACCTAGACATGTGTCCATTTCTTTTACGGCAATCTGTCGTTCAGATTTAGCTGTATTGCTGAAATAACACTTAAATTCAAGTTACGATTCACGTTTATTTTTTCGATTATTCAGTCATAATGTTAACGATTTATCCAAGTCAAAGCATTGCACACGAGATGCACTAACCAGAATGTGTGCAAAAGACTCTTAGTAAACGCTGAAATATCACCAATGAGGCAGTTACATGCCATTTTACCCACATAAACACTACCACCATACTAACATCAACACGGCCTTCACCAAAATCAGCATGGCGTTTCAAAAATTCAAAACTATGATCATACATAGGCGCAGGAGTGGCTGTGTGGTAAGTAGCTGGCTTACCAACCACATGGTTCCGGATTCAGTCCCACTGCGTGGCACCTTGGGTGAGTGTCTTCTACTATAGCCTCGGGCCGACCAATGACTTGTGAGTGGATTTGGTAGCCGGAAACTGAAAGAAGCCCATCGTATATATGTATATATGCATATATAAGTGTGTGTGTATATGCTTGTGTCTGTGTTTGTCCCCCTAGCATTGCTTGACAACCGATGCTGGTGTGTTTATGTCACCGTCACTTAGCGGTTCGGCAAAAGAGACCGATAGAATAAGTACTGGGCTTACAAAGAATAAGTCCCGGGGTCGATTTGCTCGACTAAAGGCGGTGCTCCAGCATGGCCGCGGTCAAATGACTGAAACAAGTAAAAGAGTTTACATAATAACAACAATAGAGAAATCACTAACACCAACAGAAACAGGACCCATCCCCAAAGCTTGCCAGCACCACCATCACTACCACCACCACTAGCAACACCAGCACGACGGCAACGACGGCTACGACGAACAACCACCATCCACTGCCACCGTATAGATGTTTACCATTACATATCCATCAAAGTATTATTCCTATACTTAATTAGACTTCTCCGCTATACCACTACTACTATTACTAACATTATTACTATAATGTCACTATAAATATCCTCCCCACTAATCCTCACGCTACTAAAGTACATATTTGTCTTCATTACTTCATACACAGTAAATGTATCATCACGTTTATTTTATCAAATATTCATAATCTCTATTCATATTATAGGACAAAAAGCAGAATGACTTTGACAAGTTATAATCTGTGGTAATACGCCATAAATCACACGCACATACACACACAGCACAACACACCATAATACACACACAAATATATGCAAATATTTACGAACTCTCACAAATGCATAGACAGCATCCACATACTATGCATACGAAATATTTGCTCGTATCTATGCTCAGGTGTGTCGTTGCTCGAGGCAGAAACAAAATCGCTAATTCTCTGTTTTATTACTTTTCCAGTATTTAGAAAAAAAAAGAGAATAAGGTTGCATAATGTGTTTCTGTGTTCTTTGCACACGAAACACCGATGATTTGGTCATACCTGGAATATCCTTCAAGATAGGTCTACGCGATTAGTGTCGATGTTCAATTGAGGAATAACAGTATGCTACAGATTAAATACGCAGGGAAGAGTTTGTTCATGTTGCACACATTCGACGCCGCCGTCTCTTATAATTTGTGGTGATATGCGTGTGTGGTGAGAAGTTTCAGTAATCGATGCTCGTGTGTAAATCTCTCTCTTCTTTCGTGCGTTGAGTATCTATTTAGAATATTTGAGTGTGTGTCAAATCCCTCTGGATTGAAGAAATGGATGACTGAGCACGCGCAGTATGAATGTGGATGTCGGCATATCGTATATATATATACATATATATATATATTATATATATATATATATATATATATATATATATATATATATATATATATATATACATATATATATATATATATATATATAATATATATATATATATATATATATATATATATATATATATATATATATATAGATATATATATATATATATATATATATTATATATATATATATATATATATATATATATATATATATATATCTATATTATATAAAAGGCTTAGTAAAAAAATTACTTTGCCCATACTGAACTCATTAGAAATAGCAGCTAAAAAACTTTTTTAAGGCTATTTCTAATACTTAAAGAAAATCTCTCTCATATATAGGTTTGCATATAACTCACAAAAGTTGGGGGGGTAATGACATCGAAAAATCAAATGCTAAGGTTATTCGAGAACGTACGTTTCAAGAAGTCAAAAAACATTTCTATCATCGGCTCGGAAATTCCTTGGTTGGATTGGAAATACTGAAAATAAGAACATACCCTCTCGAAGTCTGCTCCCAACTAACAGTGTCAACAAATTCAAAATAAGCAAGCGAAGAATCTCTGTTCTCCCCTTTCCACCAGCTGGGTAACATCATCAAACTCTATGCTTATTTCGGTAAAGTCCGAAGCATTAATCAGAGGGAGATTAATTATAATTTCAACAATTGAGGGCAAAATTAATTAATTATTAATCAATTTCACCAAGTGTTCAGTATGCAAAGGGACCATTCAAGGCGAATTCAAATTATTACATTATATAAAAGGGCTTAGTAAAATAAATACTTTGCCGCAACTGAACTCATTAGAAATAGCAGCAAAAAACTTTTTTAAGGCTATTTCTAATACTTAAGAAAATCTCTCTCATATATAGTGTTTGCAATAATTTAACTCACAAAGTTTGGGGGTAATGACATCGAAAAATCAAATGCTAAGGTTATTCGAAACGTACGTTTCAAGATTAGTCAAAACAACATTTCTATCATCGGCTCGGAAATTCCTTGGTTTGGATTGGAAATACTGAAAATAAGAACATACCCTCTCGAAGATCTGCTCCCAACTAACAGTGTCAACAAATTCAAAATAAGCAAGCGAAGAATCTCTGTTCTCCCCTTTCCACCAGCGTGGGTTAAACATCATCAAACTCTATGCTTATTTCGGTAAAGTCCGAAGCATTAATCAGAGGGAGATTAATTTAATTTCAACAATTGAGGGCAAAATTAATTAATTATAATCAATTTCACCAAGTGTTCAGTATGCAAAGGGCCATTCAAGGCGAATCAAATTATTACATTATATAAAAGGGCTAGTAAAATAATTACTTTGCCGCATACTGAATCATTAGAAATAGCAGCTAAAAAACTTTTAAGGCTATTTCTAATACTTAAAGAAAATCTCTCTATATAGTGTTGCATAATTAACTCACAAAGTTTGGGGGAATGACATCGCAAAAATCAAATGCTAAGTATTCGAGAACGTACGTTTCAAGATTAGTCCAAAACAACATTTCTATCATCGGCTCGGAAATTCCTTGGTTTGGATTTGGAAATACTGAAAATAAGAACATACCCTCTCGAAGATCTGCTATTTCTAATGAGTTCGTATGCGCAAAGTAATTATTTTACTAAGCCCTTTTATAAATTAATAATTTGAATTCGCCTTGAATGGTCCCTTTGCATACTGAACCCTTGGTGAAATTGATTAATAATTAATTAATTTTGCCCGCAATTGTTGAAATTATAATTATCTCCCTCTGATTAATGCTTCGGACTTTACCGAATAAGCATAGATTTTGATGATGTTAACCCACGCTGGTGGAAAGGGGAGAACAGAGATTCTTCGCTTGCTTATTTTGAATTGGTTGACACTGTTAGTTGGGAGCAATCTTCGAGAGGGTATGTTCTTATTTTCAGTATTTCCAATCCAAACCAAGAATGTTCCGAGCCGATGATAGAATGTTGTTTTGACTAATCTGAAACTACGTTCTCGAATAACCTTAGCATTATTTTTCGATGTCATTACCCCAAACTTTTGTGATTAATTATGCAAACACTATATATATAGAGATTTTCTTAAGTATTAAATAGCCTTAAAAAAGTTTTTTAGCTGCTATTTCTAATGAGTTCATATGCGGCAAAGTAATTTATTTTACTAAGCCCTTTTATATAATGTAATAATTTGAATTCGCCTTGAATGGCCCTTTGCATACTGAACACTTGGTGAATTGATATAATTTAATTCTTTTGCCCTCAATTGTTGAAATTATAATTAATCTCCCTCTGATTAATGCTTCGGACTTTACCGAAATAAGCATAGAGTTTGATGATTTAACCACGCTGGTGGAAAGGAGAACAGAGATTCTTCGCTTGCTTATTTTGAATTTGTTGACACTGTTAGTTGGGAGCAGATCTTCGAGAGGGTATGTTCTTATTCAGTATTTCCAATCCAAACCAAGAATTTCCGAGCCGATGATAGAAATGTTGTTTTGACTAATCTTGAACGTACGTTCTCGAATAACCTTAGCATTTGATTTTTCGATGTCATTACCCCAACTTTTGTGAGTTAAATTATGCAACACTATATATGAGAGAGATTTTCTTTAAGTTTAGAAATAGCCTAAAAAAGTTTTTTAGCTGCTATTTCTAATTGTTCAGTATGCGGCAAAGTAATTTATTTACTAGCCCTTTTATATAATGTAATAATTTAATTCGCCTTGAATGGTCCCTTTGCATACTGAACACTTGGTGAAATTGATTAATAATTAATTAATTTGGCCCTCAATTGTTAAATTATATATATATATATATATATGCGTGTGTGTGTGTTGTGTGTGAGCTGGCAGAATCGTTAGCACGTCGGGCGAAATGCGTAGCCGTATTTCGTCTGCCGTTACGTTCTGAGTTCAAATTCCGCCGAGGTCGACTTTGCCTTCCATCCCTCCGGGTCGATAAATAAATTACCAGTCACGCACTGGGGTCGATGTAATCGACTTCATCCGTTGTCTGTCCTTGTTTGTCCCCTCTGTGTTTAGCCCCTTGTGGGTAGTAAAGAAATATATATATATATATATATATATATATATATATATATATATATATATATATATACATATATATATATACATAGTTACATACATATATATATATGTGTGTGTTTGTGTGTGTGACTTGTGTGATATGCGTGTGCATTCCTACTATGGTGATATCATAAAGCCGACAATTGCTCAGTGTAGGGACTCAACGCTTAACAACAATGAACCAACGGCTTACGTCTGTATAGATCTGAGGTAGAGC
The DNA here is from genome assembly GCF_006345805.1 of Octopus sinensis. Classification (NCBI taxonomy): domain Eukaryota; kingdom Metazoa; phylum Mollusca; class Cephalopoda; order Octopoda; family Octopodidae; genus Octopus; species Octopus sinensis. Next base: position 55,598 of record NW_021833976.1, on the reverse strand, counting down.
AAGTAGCAACAATATTATAAATGATGCATTTCCTGCTAAACTGTGCTAATAAGCATAGTCAAGATCTTCAGAATTAAGGGATATGACGAGAATCAATATTTGTGTCCTTCCCAATAAGACGTAAATGAAGTAGCTGACAACTACTTTTTATTCAGAATGTTAAAACAATGTACTGCTCCCGGAGACGAACTGAACCTGTGACTGGCCGACGTGATTCATGTGCTCCCTATGGAAGTCTCACTGGTGCCCCTCCGCTATATTTCGGAAGACAAAACTTCGCACCTACAGTGTATCGATCCTTTCCATTCTCCTGTATGTTGCAGAAAGGTCGCCCCTCTCAAAGACCCCGGCGAAGAGTATCGATGGTTTCGATTGTAGAGTCCTGAAAGCCATCGGAAATATTGGATGATGTCATGTTTCCAACAAAGAACAGAGACCAAGGACGTATCAGCTGCAACTTCCCAACCCATAGCTATCCATCGTTTGCGCGTTTCCCGCTAGATCATTTTACAATGCGGCGAACTGGCAGAAACGTTAGCACGCCGGGCGAAATGCGTATCCGTATCTCGTCTGCCGTTACGTTCTGAGTTCAAATTCC
>NW_021833976.1:35000-50000 GCF_006345805.1 Octopus sinensis | reverse complement strand
TATAGACGGCGCACTACTCTCAGACCTTACCGTTATCTATTAGAATAAGGCCGACAATTGACTCAGCAATTAATGTGATGCTGCATAACAGGCGTTCGTACAAAAATAGACAGGAGTTTCTCGAGGTGCATGTCTGTGGTAGTATGCGAAATAGTTTACCGCTGACTTACGCATGAAGAACAAAAGCTTGAGCGGTTGCAACGTCAGTATACTCGGGTCTGAAAAAGAAGTGAAACGAAATGAATGAGATGTTGACTAATATCGACATCATTGTCCAAATAAAAGTGTCTTCTGTCCATAAGTCTGTTCAACCACGAGTGGGGAAGCACTCCGTCGGTTTAGAGAAGAAGTACTCCGTCGGTTACGACGACGAGGGTTCCGGTTGATCCGAATCAACGGAACAGCCTGCTCGTGAAATTAACGTGTAAGTGGCTGAGCACTCCACAGACACGTGTACCCTTAACGTAGTTCTCGGGGATATTCAGCGTGACACAGAGAGTGACAAGGCCGGCCCCTTGAAATACAGGTACAACAGAAACAGGAAGTAAGAGTGAGAGAAAGTTGTGGTGAAAGAGTACAGCAGGGATCACCAGCATCCCCTGCCGGAGCCTCGTGGAGCTTTTAGGTGTTTTCGGTCAATAAACACTCACAACGCCCGGTCTGGGAATCGAAACCGCGATCCTATGACCGCGAGTCCGCTGCCCTAACCACTGGGCCATTGCGCCTCCACTCAACCACGAATATATTGCTGTTAAACAGCAACAACACCTTGCTTGTAGCAACAATAAGAAGAATAACAAAAGAGCAGTGACGAGAACAACGACCATATCTATATGAAAAAAAGCTGCAATTTCAGAAATTCCAAAAGAATCCACAATTTCAGCCAAGACAAAACGCTACCATATTGGAACTCTTTCTAATTTAGCCCTAAGAGACTGAAGTTTAGGGTAAAGACGCTATAATCGATTACTCCATCCGTTGTTTTAAGTTGTCCGATTCCAAAATCGTTGATTTCAAATAAGATATCAGTGAGTTCTAAATATAAATAGTTGGAACAAATATTATCAAAGCATTCCTTATATTTTTCTTTTATATTTTAATACTAATACATCCGAAGTAGTGGCCCTAGAACTATGACATACAGGAGAGATGAGAGGGGAGAGCCTTGACGGCCCGAGGGCATGGTGCTGAATGGCTCCGATAGATACCATTTACCCGAACTACTGAACTGATGTTGCTGTGCCTTGCTGTGATACAGCCACGGAAAATAGGACAAAAACCGGCCGCCAAGTATTGGTGGTCAGCCCTACTAAAAGCATTAGATTGATCCAAATTGATGAAAGCCCCACCCATGCCAGCCTCATTATGATATGTTGCATGATATGTTGCATAAGGTGGAGGTTGTCTTGGATTGATCTGCTTGGGATGGCACCAGTTTGCGCATCATGACAAGTGCCAACATTTTCGCAGGCATCTTTGCCAAAATTTCGAAGTTTGCATTCAGCAGCGAAAATTTTCTATTTGACTGCTCTTGTTCGGGTCCTTTCCCGGCATTGCCACCTCTCCTCGGCTCACTTAGCTAAGAAATCTCCCATTCTGCTGCCAGTTGCGTGAGATATCTGTTAAAAGCCCGCCAAACATGTCTGGTATATAATAATAAAGCTCTTAGAGCAGACCACCCAAGCCAGGCAATTTGCTCAGCGTGCAGCCCATCATTACATCCCGTGTTTCTGCAGGTGGTATCGGCATTTCGGAACGCCTCGCCCCACTTGCCAAAAGTGATGACATGCCATCGAAGTTGGCAATAAAGTCCATCCTGCACACCGAACCGCCATTCGTCCCAAATAGTTGGGTGAAGAGCCGCTGAAATGAGGCATACACCAGCTCGGGCTCAAATTCCGTACATCCACTTTGCCCCAACAACGACCGAATAGTTGCTTTCTTGTCACTTTGAACAACTTCCATTGTGACCCATCGAGCGGCTGTAGTTCCGTTATTTCTTTCAGCACATGCACTAGCCCTGCCAACGCATCCACCCTGTTTGGCATTGCAGAATCAGTCCAGGATCGATCTCGCCACCAACACTTCAATAGCAATGCCTCTCCTTGGGCTCTTTTGTTTCTTTCTCTATTGCTAGTGCCTTGCTGAACCTAATCGGTTCTATTCTTTTAACACTTTTCAGGGCATAAAATTAGTAATGTTTCCTTAGGATGAAAGAAGAAGGAGGAGGAGGAGGAGGAGGAACAGAAGAAGAAGTAGTAGTAGTAGTAGTAGTAGTAGTAGTAGTAGTAGTAGTAGTAGAATAAGAATAAGAATAAGGAGAAGAAGTAATAGTAGTAGTAGTAGTAGTAGTAGTAGTAGTAGAATAAGAATAAGAATAAGAATAAGAAGGAGAAGAAGTAGTAGTAGTAGGAGGAGGAGGAGGAGGACGACGACGACGAGGAGGACGAGGACGAGGACGAGGACGAGGAGGAAGAGGAGGAGAAGGAGGGGAGGGTGCTGATGATGATGAGGAGGAGGCGGAGGTGGAAGAGGAGAAGAAGAAGAAGAAGAAGAAGAAGAAGAAGAAGAAGAAGAAGAAGAAAAAGAAGAAGAGGAAGAAGCGTCCGAGACGTCCAAAACACTATACTTGTTCCACGTCCTCGCGTTGTTGAGTTTCCTCTTTGTGTTTTCATGTTGGATTAACTATATATATATAAATGCGCTTATGTATAGATATATATATATATATATATATATATATATATATATATATGCTTATGTATAGATATACATGTATGCGAGTATACAGCGAGAGAGAGAGAGAGAGAGAGATGGAGAAGGATTGGGGAAGATATATAGATATAGATACAAATTGCAAATGTGATATGTAATAAACACCAGTAATAGTTTCTGATTTAGAAGTTAACTTTAATTTGAGAAATAATTGAAATTTTAAATATAGCGAGAAATAAGATTTTTGCACAAATGCATAAACAAAAGTAAATGTAGTTTATCTATCTATCTATCTATCATCTATCTATCTATCTATCTATCTATCTATCTATCTATCTCATATCTATCTATCTATCTATCTTCTATTTTTCTATCTGTCTGTCTCTCTATTATCTATCTGTCTATTTATCTCTCTCTGTATATATATATATACATACATACATATATACATACATACATACATATATATATATATATATATATATATATTATATAATATATATATATAGAAAAGAGAGAGAGATGAGAGAGAGATGAGAGATATATGCATATATATACATAACCAAACAAACATGTACTGATATGCATACATGAACAAACCTTTGTGGTGTATATAAATGCATTTGAAAATAGAAGGCATACGTGTTAATATGTTTTCGTATCGTATCTATTTTCGAATACGAAACATTTCACTGTACGTATATATGTAGACACAATACACCTGTGGATGGAACGTATTGAAGACATACTGATAATGTACTGCAAGAAATTTATAAAATTAAATCTTCATATATTCAGCTTGCCTTAGGCAGATCGTTGAATGTTATTTGAACTTCCAGACAAAAGAACCTGAAGTGTGCAAACACAAATCCTATAATTTGCATAATTTCATTCTCTTTGTAATTCTTCAACGTTTGTTTCTATTTGTGCTTTGACCTTAATTGGTAAACAGAATAATCTTGATGGAAACAAGCCGCTCATTTCAAAACAAAAGAAAATATTCCTCCACCATTTTAAACCACAGTAGATTTTCAGAAATTACCATTATTGATGGAATTCTTCTCACCGTTGGTGTTTTTCTTTGATATTTTTATCATCGTCTGCTTCCTTATTTGTTATCGTTGTTTCTGAATATATAAATGCATATAAATATAAAATGGCTGAAATAAGGAAGTCAAATGCGTTTATTTATATAGTTTCTATCAATTCTTTAAGAATTATATTGATACAGTGCGTGGTTTGTAATTAAACATGAATCTACGAAATTCTGATTTGCTTCGTTGTTTCTGGGGCTAATTAACAGCAAATTAATAAACACGATGGTACGGAATTTTAACCTTAAATTCTATATTATCGTCGTTTAGCTTTAAATAACTTCAACAATATTATTCACTCCCTATTAGCGATTGAAGTATGTTTTCGACTTGCACAATAACATAATGGCTGCACCAATAAATTCACAAATATATTGAGGTATAAAGATATTGCCACGGGATACCTTTATATGAACGTACGTACGTATAAATCTATTTCGTGGCAATATCTTTGTACCTCAATATACAATGTGTTTGTGTGTGCGTGTGTGTGTCTGTGCGCGTGCGCGCGAGTGTGTGTGTGTATGTGTGTGGAGGCACATGGCTGAGTGGTTAGTGCAGAGGACTCGCGGTAGAGAGATCGCGGTGTTCGAATCTCAGACCAGGCGATGTGTGCGTTTATGAGCGAAACACGTAAGCGCCAGGCGCCTCCGGCAGAAGGTAATGGCGGACTTCTGCTGACTCTTTCGCCACAACTTTCTCTCACTCTTTCTTCCTGCATTTTGCAGCTCGCCTGCCTATACGCAAAAAGGAACCTGAAAACCGGCCCTTATGAGCCAGGCATGGCTCGAGAAGGGACAATACATATAATACATAATATATAATATATACTATAATAATATATATATATATATATATATTATATATATATATATATATATATATATATAATATATAGTTATATATATATATATATACATTTATATTTATATGTATATTATATTTAATATTTTATAATACATGTATATATATGTGTAATATATAATACTATATATACTACCATATATATATATACATATACAAACGTTTATGTATGTATGTAATAATATATTATAAAATATAATATATATATATATATATATATATATATTATTATATTATATATATTATATATATATAGATAGATAGATAGATAGTAGATAGATAGATAGATAGATAGATAGATAGATAGATAGATAGATAGATAGATATGCGTATGTGTGTGTATATATATGTATGTATGTATATATCAACAATATATTAATTACCAAGATGCGATTGACTTTGCAATTATTTGTTTATATTATAACATAATATACTATGAATATAACATAAAATAAGATAAGACAAACATTAAAAAGAGATCATTAAGAAACCAATCCCTATGCATTATAAGCGTGAACTACATAACAATTACAATTGAAAAACAACAAAATTATAACGGACACCGTGATTAAGTAAATAGAATCTGCAAATACCGAAATACATACTCTTTTACTCTTTTACTTGTTTCAGTCATTTGACTGTGGCCATCATGGAGCACCTCCTTTAGTGGACCACATCGACCCAAGGACTTATTCTTTGTAAGCCTAGTACTTATTCTATCGGTCCCTTTTGCCGAACCGCTAAGTTACGGGGACGTAAACAATCCAGCATCGGTTGTCAAGAAATGCTAGGGGAACAAACACAGACACAAACACACGTACACACACATATACATATATATACGACGGGCTTCTTTCAGTTTCCTTCTACCAAATCCACTCACAAGGCTTTGGTCGGCCCGAGGCTATAGTAGAAGACACTTGCCCAAGGTGCCACGTAGTGGGACTGAACCCGGAGCCATGTGTTGGTAAGCAAGCTAGTCTATATATCTCAAATAATATTTATCCTAACTCGTTTTTTCCGAAGACAATCTTTCACAATTTTAATAACACACAACAATATATTGGTATATAAATGAAGTATCAGTGTCTTACTTACTCGAGATTATTGTTTTTATATGTTATCATAATAGCCAAGGATTGTCTTAGACCTAAAATCCGTATTCGCTAAAGTAAAAACTTTACTTCAGATGAGACTTTATAAGTGTATTAAATTTTTTATAAATCAAATGATATATATTATGTATATATAAGTCAAAACAAATTGTTTGCACATCTGGACTTTTTTTGGTATTTTATGTTATCGTATATAATATTACATTATATTCATAGTATATTATATTATATTATAATATAAATGAATTATCGGTTTGTCAATTGTATCTCTCTATTCAATTCATTGTTTGTAATTTTCGTTATACACATATTTATTATAGATCAAATAAAATGCTATTATTAATCATTATATGATAATGTATAATTATAAATTGGTAGTTATAAAATGTTATTTATTTATTTAAAATCTATTTATATAAAGCATTCCAATACATGCAAAGATCATGAGGGTCGAGTAGTTTTAGAGTAATAGGAACCAAGCAACTTGGATATTATTAACTATTTTATCAGATTTTATATATTAATTAAAGCTATATATATTATATATATGTATGTATATATATATATACATATATATATATATATATATACATATATATATATATATATATATATATATATATATATATATATATATATATATATATATATAACATTGTTTCTTTCTGTGTTCCTTTTTGTGGAAGAGCGTAGGCTCGAAGCGTAAAAGACTTTTTCCTTCCCGAGCGTGTTTTTTGTTTTCTTTTTTGTGAATTATCCCTATGTATCTATATATATATGTTATATATATATATATATATATATATATATTATATATATAATATAATATATATATATATATATATCTATATATAAGAATGAATGTTTTTATATATAATGAACGTGAAATACAGGAAGGGACGAACACGGAACACAGACAAATCATTCGAAGCCTTCATCTTCAGTCAGACACCGAATCATCATAGAAATTTCGGCTGTTCAATTCTGATATTTGCTCCAACTCGGCCAGCCCCAAAAAAAAAAAAAAAATAAGCTGTAAGCATTAGATTTCTTGATAGAAGACAGGAATGTGAACGCACAAGACGGATGTGAATACAAGAGACGAAAACGAAATTGAAAACAGTAATGAATAAACAAAATATATATAACGGTGGTTGTCATACGACTTTAGACCAAATGAGACAAACAACAACAACAACATAGCTGGCGTAGAAATAATTACCGTTTCGGTAGCGGGGACACATGTTGGTCGAGATACGAGGCCAACAGAATGGTTTAAGAAGCAGCAGGTCGCAGGAGAGAGAGAAAGAGAGACAGAGAGAGAGGGAATCAAAGAGGGTGGAAGGCAGGGGACAGAATCAGTGACCAAGAGAAAAGGAGATACACATATATATATGTATATGCATGTACAAAACTATATGTAGCATGTGTGTTTGTGTGTGTTCGTACATGCGTACGTTATCGCTTATTCCTTGAAGCATATGAAAACATTATGCATCTACACACACATATGTAAATACATATATACCGCAATGTTATTCACGTTTCATTATTTAAACTGGAAGAATATGAACTTAAAATAAGTAGGTATCACAATACACAATAGGAGAAAGAGCGTTGTACTTTATGAATTGTAAAGCAGACACAGCCATTCATAGAAGCTATTCGTTCACTTTTTCTCTTCTTCCAACGATATTAATAGATGACGCGAAAAGTGGGTATTTTTTCTTCTTCTTCCCATTTATAACACGAGATGATTAAAAACAGGAACCTAAGCGAAATTGGTTGCAATGATTACAAGAATGCTGTACACAGCTTCTTATATTGTTAAATATGTATACCTCCCCTATACATATATATATATGTATGTATGTATGTATGTATTATGTATGTATCCATTTCACTATATGCCTGTACATATATGTATATATATATATATATGCATATATATATGTGTGTGTGTGTGTGTGTGTGTGTATACATTTCAATATATGCTTGTACATGTATGTATATATATGTGTGTGTCTGTGTAAGTGTTTCAGTATATATTCTCACACACAGAAACACACAAACACACATTCGCGTACATATATTTTTGTCGAAAGAAAGTGTCTGCGATGGGGAATTTGAAATAAGTCTAAATACGTTAAGGAAACATATATTTGGTGTCTTCAATCAAATACATACTTCAATTACACCATTCGTGCACGATGGTCGAGCGTTTAGTTACTGGATACAAAATATTTCTCCTTCTCGAATTTTTATTTTTAAATCGTGGAAAAAATAATTCTTTTTTGGAACGTAGACTTTCGGAGAAATAAAGTAGAAATAATAGCGTGTAAATATTGATTTTAAGCCTTTGGCAGAAGGCCAGCCATTTGATAAGGAGGGGAATAAGTCGAATACATCGATCCCCACCGCACAGAACTGGTACTTATTTTATTCCGAAAGGATGCAAGACAAAGTCACCTCGTTGGAATTTGAACTCAGAACGTAAAAAGACGGACGAAATACAGCTATGCGTTTTACGACGTGTGGTAACGATTCTGTCAGCTCACCGCCTCATAGAGTTGAAATTTTGGCTCAAGAATGCTTCGAATTGAAATATTCATTACAGGCGTTATAACCTGGACCAAAGCATCCCTCCGGCTAGCATTTTCCCCTCAGCTGTTTCACGCAGGTTCCTTATTCACGTCATGGTTCACTTGTTCCTCAAGTGTGTGCTGCTATATATTCTCATTCTCGAGCTGCGTGACAAAGTGTACTCATATACTTTTGAAATCTGGTACATATATTAATGGTTTCTGTTTATCGAACGCTTAAGATACCTATTTCTTTATTACCCACAAGGGGCTAAACACAGAGGAGACAAACATGGACAGACATAGGTATTAAGTCGATTATATCGACCCCAGTGCGTAACTGGTACTTAATTTATCGACCCCAGAATGATGCGGAATTTGAACTCACAACGTAACGGCAGCCGCAATACCGCTAAGCATTTCGCCCGACGTGCTAACGATTCTGCCAGCTCGCCGCCCTTCGAACGCTTAAGATACCGCGATGTAAACTCACCAATGCCGGTTTATATCTGTGTGGAGTACAGACAATTATACAAAATTGCACATACATACATAGGTATATAGGACGACGGGCTTTGCTCAGCTTCATTGAACCATATTCGCTCACAAGATTTCGATCAACCCGAGTCAATTTATCCATGGAGCCACAAACAACGTGGTTAAGAAGCACACTTTTTACCATAGAGTAGTGGTAATAGGCATCCGTCGGACTTGAGAGACCATGGACCTCTGCCCGAAGAAATTGTGTCAGCTACTGATGACGGTGTAGGGGCTGTTGTGGGAGACACGCATACAGCAACTGCATTTGAAGGAGCCCCCTACCGGCGCTACTGTGTTTTTTTCCTTCCATCGTATGTGCTTTTCTTTCGTGGCGAGTTCCTGTTTTTCTTCCGCTCCCTACGCCCATATGTATACAGATATTACAGTTCTGCATTTAAGAGATGAGGAATTATGTGCATTATTTATATTATTTGCAATTGACAGATATTTGTCCCCATCTTGTTTGTTGTTAACACAACGTATAGGCTGATATACCCTCCAGCCTTGATCAGATGATGTTATAAAATGGACCAAGGCATCCCTCTGAAATTTTCCCCAATACACCTGATGAAGGCTGAGGGTATATCAGACGAAACGTTGTGTTAACAACGAACAAACAAGATCAGGACAAATATCCTTCAACTGTAAATAATGTAAATAATGTGCATACAGATGTATTTAAATTTGCAGGATTCGTGAGAATTATGTTTGTAAATAGGGAAAGCACTCAAGGTAGGGTCGAAGATAGCGCTATTGTGTACAAATCCGTATTAACTAAAGTAAAACTGGATTTCTACTCTAGTTATGCATGAGTTCACAAGTGGCTGATTCAATACTCATCTAATAGTCAAGGTCACACATGGGTACACCCACTGCGCGTGTTGCTCCACTTTCTATGGACTAAAGTTGTAAATGAACTGCCGGTCCGAGATTCATTATTTTATTGCATCAATTAAAAAAAAACAGCTGTAGTGAATCACAATCAATTTGTTGTTATCATATATATATGACTGGCGATTTTTTTCCTCTGTCTTCCCTTCTCGGGATCTTTCCTTCTCCTATGTTTCCGACGAAGAGCTCCGCTCGAAAACGTTAAACCCTCCTTCTTCCCTCTTTCCTGAGGTACAATAATGCTATATTTGTTCCACGTCCTCGCGTTGGGTTTATTGTGCTTTCTTGTTTGGATTAACTATATATATATATATATATATATATATTATATATATATATACTATATATATATATATATATATATATATTAAAACTTTGGGGAACAAGAATATTTACCAAAAATTCTTAGTTACCAGTGGTCTAATGAGAACAATTAGTCAATAGACTATATATTATTCAGAGAAGAAAACCTGTTACCTTCAAAACATATCCTATTTTCGGGTATCTCTTATGTTTGAATTATATATAAATGTAACGGGAGTGTATTCATACAAACATAACACCACATGTGTTTATATTGCGGAATTATTATATATACAAATATACAATCACACGCACAGACACGCACACACGGACACTCACACTCAACACACACACACCACACCACACCCACACACGCACCCACACACACACATACACACACAACACACACCACACACACACCACACATATATATATATATATATATATATATATCTATATATATATATATATATATTATATTAATTCAAATACATACTACGTATACTTAAGGAGGTGGTCGTCAACGTAAGAAACAGAGACGGATATATATAGAGAGAGTGGCGTGGTAAAACGAAAGCAGAGAAAGTAGGGGAGACATAGTGGTTAAGAAATGAATAAGATAAAAGAGATATAAGATTTTAATTATGTTATGGATTCCAGCATATGGATTGAAAACAACCAGACTTTTATCCATATTCCTCCTATGTTTACCACATCAGCCCTCTACAAACCATTTTAAAGTAGATAATTAATCATACGAAAACATCTTGAGAACGAAATGAAAGCTGAATTATAATATGCAACCTAGAAGCACACGAATATCATTGTTCATTTTCTCTCACTAATTACGTAAACATATTCACAGAAAAACAGATATTTAAAGACGTGTATATGTAATATGTGTATTTATATGGCTGTATATACATGCATATACGGGGAGGTATCCAAAAGTAACCGGAAACGTTCTGTGTGGGACAAGCTTTATGTTGTACCAAGCTTCTGCCGGTAAGAGTCACTTGATGCAATCTCCAGGCACAAGTCTGCTGACTGGCGTTGTTTGATGTTTTGCATGAATGAAAAGAAGGGACGGCGCACTTCCGTGAGATTCTGTTTTTCTGCTGTGAAAAACGGTGGTAGAAACAGTTTTCATGCTTCAAACAGCTTATAAGGACACTCCCATGAGCAAAATACAAGTTTGAAAGTGCTTTTCCCGTTTAGGGCAACCGTCAACATCCCGAACGAAAGAAGACATCACGAAAAGAATGATATATATACATATATAATTTATAAATACATAATGATATATATATATATATATAAAATTAATTAAAGGTAGAAATTGATATTAGTCAATTAAATTCTGTTTTTCTGCTGTGAAAAACGGTGGTAGAAACAGTTTTCATGCTTCAAACAATTTATAAGGACACTCCCATGAGCAAAATACAAGTTTGAAAGTGCTTTTCCCGTTTAGGGCAACCGTCAACATCCCGAACGAAAGAAGACATCACGAAAAGAATGATATATATACATATATAATTTATAAATACATAATGATATATATATATATAGATATATAATATAAAATTAATTAAAGGTAGAAATTGATATAGTCAATTTAAACCAGTGTCTAGCATATTAAAAGAATCCGAAGATTAAAATATTTTTACATACAAATTAAGGACTGAACACGAAAAGTCGACAGTCAACATGCTAGATATAGACGCAAATCGCCATTCTCCACAAAGAGTATGTTCTCAAATAAAACTCCCAAATAAAAACTGAGTTTATTGAGAACATACTCTTTGTGGAGAATGGCGATTTGACGTCTATATCTAGAATGTTGACTGTCCACTTTTCGTGTTCAGTCCTTAATTGTATATATATATATATATATATATATATATTATATATAATATATATAATATACATAATTATATATATATATTTTGGAATATATATATAAAGTCACTTGTAGGGAGACATGTGACACGATTGCAATTTTTTAGGGTATGTAAAGATGGAACTAACTCTGATCTGCAATTTTGATGAAATTCGAAACATAGATATTCCAATTCATTACAGAAAATATAACATAAAAGTCTAACTTTTTCAATTGCATATAACACGGGCAACGCCGGGTATCTCTGTTATTATATATATATATATGTATATGTATATATTAAATTAACGTTAGCGATAGAAGTAATGATCTTAAAAGGCAATTTTGTATACAGATTGACGTGAATCTAAATTTAGAACGTTTACTAAGGCGGTATTTTTTTCCTGGCATAGTCGCCATTTCGATGCAGTGTCGGAAACGTCACTGTAATTCTATATGCTGCTACGAATGACATTTGGCCGGTCTACTGTCGAAGGGCGCTGGCCACTGCACAGACAGTTCCCACGCACAGCAAAGTTTGAGTTATGTGGGTGCGTCTAAGCAGAGTGCGTTACCATGAGAACCTCGCAGAATTAATACCGCCGTCATAGGCGTTAGAAGGATGCATTGAAATCGATATTTACATGCAATCATTGAGTACTGGAAGGAGTTCCAGATAAGAATTATTTCAAATATCTGCAAAGGTGTTTACATTTTTCCTGCAGGCACGCACACACGCCTAAAACCACACATCCACATAGGCCATACATACATACACACACACACACACACACACACACACACACACACACACACAGACACACTCGTGAGTACCGCTGGCGATTTTTTTCCTCCGTCTTCCTTCTCGGATCTTTCCTTCTCCTTGTTTCCGACGAAGAGCTCCGCTCGAAACGTTTAACCCTCCTTCTTCCTTTCTTTTCCTGAGCGTCCAATAATACTTTATTTGTTTCCACGTCTCGCGTTGTTGTGTTTTTTTGTTTTTTTTTGTGTTTTCTTCTTTGGATTAACTTATATATATATTCTTTACTACCCACAAGGGGCTAAACACAGACGGGGACAAACAGGACAGAAAAACGGATTAAGTCGATTATATCGACCCCAGTGTGTAACTGGTACTTAATTTATCGACCCGAAAGGATGAAAGGCAAAGTCGACCTCGGCGGAATTTGAACCGAACGTGACGACAGACGAAATACAGCTCACGCATTTCGCCCAGCGAGCTAACGTTTCTGCCAGCTCGCCGCCTTTTTATATTAACTTTATATATATATATATTATATATTATATATATATATATGCAAATATCCGTAATTATATATTATAAATATTATACATTTGCTTGTATCTACCTACATATATAGGCCAATGAAATTTTAATTAAAAATGACAAATAACAACACAACAGAAATGGAAGTACACCTAGCTTGCATGAGCTTAGCAAATGTGAGAAAAACAGTAAATGTTCAATATTTGGAGCATAGTTCTTCTTCCGAAAGCGTAGAGAAGATTAGGTCAGGGGAAGGAAAAGTGTCCAAGCTCGTATGTGTTTAATGATAAATACATATTCATATATATATATATATATACATACATATATATATCTATATATATATATATATATTTATATGAATAAATAAATATTATATATATATATACACTTAATATGTATGTATATAAATATATATATATACATACACGTAGATACCTACATGCACTTATGTATACATCCACACAAAAAATCTATATAGGCTAAAGCAAGGGACGTTTTGCTGTATATGCGCATGTTTCTGATATATTTTTTATTATGTCTGATCACGTTGTCTGGCATATCTTTAGAATCTCGCAGGCAAAGTGGATTGATAAAGGAATGTTATATTGTATTCTAAGTGTACTTAAATATAAAAGTAAGCATTCTAGCTATATTCTCATTAATGTTTTAGTTAATGGGTTTCTATTTATAAATCTACGGTGGGAGATACAGTAGTATAGAATAAAGAATTGATTGAGAGATGAATAATACTTGAATAGCGTACATCTAAAATAAACAAGTGAAAGAAATATAATGGTTGTCTCACATTCTATCTACCAGATAGATTCTCTCACTATATGTAAATAGATATGGACGCATGTCTTTGGAGTTATACATACGTATGCATGCAGGAATGGTATTTTCAAATCTACAGCTCTATCTTTTGTACATATGTAATATATATATATATGTATCATGTGATCAAGTGACCGACCAGGCTATCAGATGTTGCTACACATCGCTGGTCACAATGCGCTTCACATTGTTTTAGCCTTCAAATGATGCCACACTGCTGGCTAAGCGAGCAGGCCAAACAGAAGAAAGAGTGAGAGAAAGTTGTGGTGAAAGACTACAGCAGGGATCACCACCACCCACTGCCGGAGCCTCGTGGAGATTTAGGTGTTTTCGCTCAATAAACACTCACAACGCCCGGTCTGGGAATCGAAACCGCGATCCTACGACCGCGAGCCCACTGCCCTAACCACTGGGCCATTGCACCTCCACACACACACACACACACACATATATATATATATGTGTGTGTGTGTGTGTGTATGTATATATATATAATATATATATATATATATATTTGTGTGTGTGTGTACGCGTGTGTAAATGTATATGTGTTCGTATGTTTTTGTGTATATTAATACCCAGCCATATATGTATACATATGTATACACACACCCAGATATACGAACATATATATATATAGTAAGAAAAATTAGGGAGAACGAGTATTTCGTATATCCCACATGGTGGGTTGTAAAGCAGCAATATATATACGTGAAATAAAAGAAGGAAAATGCACAGTTTACATAATTTTGATTTATTCTTGAATATATTTTATGAGTGAAAGAGTATTGTGTTTGTCGACCGGTTTCGCTTACGCTATTCATGAGATTGACATTGTTGAAATTTTGTATTTTCTTGTGTAGAAGTTTGTGAGATTGCGAATGAATCAACA
>NW_021833976.1:27500-32500 GCF_006345805.1 Octopus sinensis | reverse complement strand
TACATAGATAGATAGATAGATAGATAGATACATAGACAGACAGACAGTTAGATAAGGAGGGAGAAAGAGCGAGAGATGGAGAGTCAACGAAAGAGAGGAAGATGCAATGAGTAATGTATTTATGCATATTGTGTTTCGATTCTTAAAGCATTGTTTTTGCCATCAACTTTATTTTTTTAAGTATATATAATTGATAAACACCCAAAACTATTTGTTAACCTCTTTTCCCATTAGACTTTTGTATTCTCCTCCAATACACACTTTTGCACTAATTTCATAGCTTTTTCTGTTAAGCAATATATTTGGAATTTTTAAAAAAACAACAACTTTGCAAATTAGAAAGGCCAATACGCCTGAAGACAATAAGGAAAAAAAAACTATATTAAACCTAATATTCACCAAAACCACGTTCATCATCATTATCATTATTGTTATTATTTTCACTATTATAGTTGCTGTTGTTCTTCTTCAATTTCTGTCGTTGATGTCTGGTTTGTTTGATATTGCATTTAAAATTTTTTTCGCAATTATATATATATTGTCCTCGAACTTATGTACAAAGAAATAAAGCTAGAATGTCAAAATGATGCCCTGTACGTATGTACGCATGAATCACACACACACACACACACACACACACACATATATACACAGATATATATACATAGATATATAGGTGTGTATGTATATACATATAGATACAATTAAGATTTTCTACTTATTTATATATATGCATTCTGTTTTCGCCATATATTTACCAAGTTCATTCACAATTCCTTCGTCTCCGTGTTTTCGCGTATTCCAAACTAGATTGTGTATATTATTTCTCCTGAACATAATTGTCCGCCGTAAACATCATTCTGTGTTTGAATACACACGCACATACACACACACACACACACACACACACACACACACATATATTATATATATATATATATATATATATATGTATATATTAGCAGGGCTGGCCTGCTAGGTAGCCGGCCAGAATGCTAGAAAAAGATCATCAACGATCAAACTACAAGGGAAATTCTCTAGAGGAAGAATTCAGCGAACACCAGAACCAACTTTGGCGGGCAGGACATATGAAAAATTATATAAATAACAGACTTAAATGCATACCTCGGTTTCGGTCTTGGGGTTAGTCATGCAGTTTGCATCTCGAGGACCGAATGTACTGATGAAGTCACGGACACTTGAATTATGCAAGTAATTCTTTTGTTAAGACCGAAACCGAGGTATGCATTTAAGTCTGTTATTTATATAATTTTTCATATGTCCTGCCCGCCAAAGTTGGTTCTGGTGTTCGCTGAATTCTTCCTCTAGAGAATTTCCCTTGTAGTTTGATCGTTGATGATCTTTTTCTAGCATTCTGGCCGGCTACCTAGCAGGCCAGCCCTGCCAATATACACATATATTTGAATTTTCTCTGACTCCTCAGATATTTTCAATGCTGGACTACTGGTTTTAAATTGATATTAAAATTAATATTAATTTATCTCCCTCAATTTTTAAATACTTAAATATTTAAATAAATACGTTCCCTAGTTGTAAGCACTACCCGCAGTGAATTATTCACTGCAGCCCTTCGCTTCAGGAGTCTCTCAGCGCGCCGGAACCAAGACATTTGAAATTTTATTCCCGATGTAATCAGTAAGACTAAGCACGTGTCTGTCTTGACACAGAGAGCTGGGGTTAGTCTTGCGGTTTGCATCTCGAGGACCGAATGTACTGATGAAGTCACGGACACTTGAATTATGCAAGTAATTCTTTTGTTAAGACCGAAACCGAGGTATGCATTTAAGTCTGTTATTTATATAATTTTTCATATGACCTGCCCGCCAAAGTTGGTTCTGGTGTTCGCTGAATTCTTCCTCTAGAGAATTTCCCTTGTAGTTTGATCGTTGATGATCTTTTTCTAGCATTCTGGCCGGCTACCTAGCAGCTCAGCCCTGCCAATATACACATATATTTGAATTTTCTCTGACTCCTCAGATTTTTTGAATGCTGGACTACTGGTTTTAAATTGATATTAAAATTAATATTAATTGATCTCCCTCAATTTTTATATATATATATATATATATGCATACATGCATACATATATATACTCTTTTACTCTTTTACTTGTTTCAGTCATTTGACTGTGGCGATGCTGGAGCACCGCCTTTAGTCGAGCAAATCGATCCCAGGCCTTATTCTATATAAGCCCAGTACTCATTCTATCGGTCTCTTTTTCCGAATCGCTAAGTTACGGGGACGTAAACATACCAGCATCGGTTGTCAAGCGATGTTGGGTGGACGAACACAGAAACACAAACATATACACACACGTATATATATATATATATATATATAATATATATATATATATATATATATATCTATATATATATATAATATATATATACGAAGGGCTTCTTTCAGTTTCCTTCTACCAAATCCATTTACAAGGTTTGGTCGACCCGAGGCTATAGTAGAAGACACTTGCCTAAGGTGCCACGCAGTGGGACTGAACCTGGAACCATGTGGTTGTTAAGAAGCTACTCACCACATAGCCACAAATACATATATATACTTATATACACATATACATATATATATTTATATATATACATATGTATGTATGTATATATACAAACATATATATATATACAAACATATATATATATGTATATATATATACATATATATCATCTTTATACATAACCCAGTAAATATACACATACATGGAGCATACATATGTGTGTATGTTTTGATGTATGCATAGGTTTATCAATAGTATTTACGTGTACTCGAGTGCGCGAGTTCGTGTACTTATGAGGACACACCTTTATTAATATTTCGCTTATTATTTCCAAGGTCAGATGTTATTATTTAAAGTCTATCATATGGAAAAGTCGAGGACATTGTGATAATGAAGCATACATATACACGTAAATACATACTTACATATGTTCATACATACATACATACGTCGACATTTATTTTCATATACGTAAAATAAATCGTTGACAGTACGCAGACATATATAATTGTCTGTGTGTATGAATGCCACACACACACAATTACACACTCACGCGGGCATAAATATGTGTGACTTTATACATAATCAGTTTAAATAATTATTTTGAGTGCCTAATTATTTTGTTCGTTCCGAGACAAAACACTTAACGAACTGAATTAAGAATGTATGTGTAACTCTGTGTTCTGTCTAAGGAATGTAAATTCATAAATTCATACATATATAACACGCACGCACACATACGTATATATATTTATGTATATTCACATATATATATATATATGTATATATATATATATATTATATATATATATATATATATATATATATATATATATATATATATATATATATATATATATATATGACATATAGATATATATACACACGCATATTTATACTAAACATATAATACAAATACAGACGTAGAGACGTAGACGCACACGCACATTAGCAATTAAAACCTACGAGCAAATTTATAATTAAGGGTACAAAATAATATCAGAGTGCTAGAAACAAGTGTAAAAAAAACTCAATTAGTCACAAAAAAAACACTTACCGTAATAATTTGACGAAACAGAAATAAGACAAGCGGACATGTGAGGAAGCAGATATATCCAGCTCACGTGATTTCGAACTCTGATGCGGTGCAACTCGGTTCGCGTCAGTAGACCTTACTGCGCCTAGGGTAAAGCGTAACTTATCAACTCGGGAGAAAAAAACCGTTGAATGCGAGCGCTTTTTCAAAACGGTATGATGCGAGGTGCGGTTGAATATATGTGTTGTAAGTTCACACATTTTCTTAATCTCAAACGCGCTATTACTGTATATGTCAAGCAGTCAAGTCTCACGATGATACATTCATGCATTTTATATCATTCTCACACACTCTTTCGTATCACTACATTTGCGTACACATATTTAATAATAACAGGAACAATAACAATTATAATGTATGATAATGTATGCATATATATGATATCTATATATATAAAACTGTAGTTGTGTGAGTGTCTGTCCCCTTCGATTTAGATTCCTAACTACTCCCACATTTTGCGGTGCAGTTTAACCAAATTCGGGTATCTTATAGTCGTGATTCATATCGAGCCCGTCTGAGTATTAGCGCGCGTCTATGATGAGTCTACGATTTAAAAAATAATTTAACATCATTTTTTATTCCATTTTAATGCATAATTTTTCGTGTGTCGATGGCGACGGAGTTGGCGTCCATGGTCACACCTGCACCTGTTTGCTTCTCCCCCTTCTTCCCTCCCTCGTGAAGCTGTGGGGAAGGGAGTGTAAGGAAATCAACGTCGTAAAGCGTTGTCAAGGAGACCAGCGTTCTTTTAGAACAACGACTTCATGGCTTGAAGACACCAAAACAGAAATGGCTAAGAAAGCCCGAATTGGCATCTATAAGAGAAGTAACTCTCTAAAAATGCTTATATAGTTATTTCCCTTACAAACCCGAGCAACGCCGGGCGATACTGCTAGTATAATATATAATTCAAATTTAAAGATGACAAATAGCGAAGGGAGGTTAGGGAGCAAAAAGAATTTGTAACAGGTTGACGCTTGGGAAGAATGGGATAGCTTTTACCATCTCGAGCCTACGCTCTTCGACAGAAAGGGTTGAGAGGAAAAAGAAATGTAGAGAAAACAAAAAAGGCATAATTGCAATTATCTGCGTGAAGATGAAACATACGGAAATTATTTAGTCACAAAATATTTACATATTCTTGGAATATCTTACGTATAATATCTTACAGGCGCAGGAGTGGCTGTGTGGTAAGTAGCTTGCTAACCAACCACATGATTCCGGGTTCAGTCCCACTGCGTGGCATCTTGGGCAAGTGTCTTCTGCTATAGCCTCGGGCCGACCAATGCCTTGTGAGTGGATTTGGTAGACGGAAACTGAAAGAAGCCTGTCGTATACATATATATATATATATATATATATATATGTATGTGT
>NW_021833976.1:5000-20000 GCF_006345805.1 Octopus sinensis | reverse complement strand
CGACTGTGCTTGTTTGTCCCCACTGTGTTTAGCCCCTTGTGGGTAGTAAAGAAATAGGTATTTTGCCGGTCGCTACGGTCTGAGTTCAAATTCCGCCGTTGTCGACTTTACGTTTCCTACTTCCGTGGTCGATAAAATAAGTACCAGTTACACATTGAGGTCGATGTAATCGAATCATCCCCTCCTTCTAAAAATTTCTGCCCTTGTGGCAAAATTTGAAGCCAGTGTACACCATAAACACGTAAACCGTAACATTATCATACAGCAGAAACACATACACCTTCACAGACACACGACCAACTTCACTAACACACCGATCATGCACATTTAAACATTCACAATCTCATCACCCATACACCTTCTTCATATCCTTGGAATCGCATCGGTATGCAGAAGCGTACGTATTCACACATACAACGTCACAGCAAATAAATAAAAACACAGAGGCGGCGGCGAGATGCAGAGAATCGTTAGCATCCGGGCGAAATGCGTAGCCGTATTTCGTTGCCGTTACGTTCTGAGTTCAAATTCCGCCAAGGTCGACTTTGCCTTTCATCCTTTCGGGGTCGATAAATTAAGTACCAGTTACGCACTGGGGTCGATCTAATCGACTTAATCCGTTTGTCTGTCCTTGTTTGTCCCCTCTGTGTTTAGCCCCTTGTGGGTAGTAAAGAAATAGGTATTGCGTCTGCCGTTACGTTCTGAGTTCAAATTCCGCCGAGGTCAACTTTGCCTTTCATTCTTTCGGGGTCGATAAATTAAGTACCTTACGCACTGGGGTCGATCTAATCGACTTATCCGTTTGTCTGTCCTTGTTTGTCCCCTCTGTGTTTAGCCCCTTGGGTAGTAAAGAAATAGGTATTGCGTCTGCCGTTACGTTCTGAGTTCAAATTCCGCCGAGGTCAACTTTGCCTTTCATTCTTTCGGTCGATAAATTAAGTACCAGTTACGCACTGGGGTCGATCTAATCGACTTAATCCGTTTGTCTGTCCTTGTTTGTCCCCTCTGTGTTTAGCCCCTGTGGGTAGTAAAGAAATAGGTATTGCGTCTGCCGTTACGTTCTGAGTTCAAATTCCGCCGAGGTCAACTTTGCCTTTCATCCTTTCGGGGTCGATAATTAAGTACCAGTTACGCACTGGGGTCGATCTAATCGACTTAATCCTTTGTCTGTCTTGTTGTTGTCCCCTCTGTGTTTAGCCCCTTGTGGGTAGTAAAGAAATAGGTATTGCGTCTGCCTTACGTTCTGAGTTCAAATTCCGCGAGGTCACTTGCCTTTCATCCTTTCGGGGTCGATAATTAAGTACCAGTTACGCACTGGGGTCGATCTAATCGACTTAATCCGTTTGTCTGTCCTTGTTTGTCCCCTCTGTGTTTAGCCCCTTGTGGGTAGTAAAGAAATAGGTATTGCGTCTGCCGTTACGTTCTGAGTTCAAATTCCGCCGAGGTCGACTTTGCCTTTCATTCTTTCGGGGTCGATAAATTAAGTACCAGTTACGCACTGGGGTCGATCTAATCGACTTAATCCGTTGTGCTGTCCTTGGTGTCCCCTCTGTGTTTAGCCCCTTGTGGGTAGTAAAGAAATAGGTATTGCGTCTGCCGTTACGTTCTGAGTTCAAATTCCGCCGAGGTCAACTTTGCCTTTCATCCTTTCGGGGTCGATAAATTAGTACCAGTTACGCACTGGGGTCGATCTAATCGACTTAATCCGTTTGTCTGTCCTTGTTTGTCCCCTCTGTGTTTAGCCCCTTGTGGGTAGTAAAGAAATAGGTATTGCGTCTGCCGTTACGTTCTGAGTTCAAATTCCGCCGAGGTCAACTTTGCCTTTCATCCTTTCGGGGTCGATAAATTAAGTACCAGTTACGCACTGGGGTCGATCTAATCGACTTAATCCGTTTGTCTGTCCTTGTTTGTCCCCTCTGTGTTTAGCCCCTTGTGGGTAGTAAAGAAATAGGTATTGCGTCTGCCGTTACGTTCTGAGTTCAAATTCCGCCGAGGTCAACTTTGCCTTTCATCCTTTCGGGGTCGATAAATTAAGTACCAGTTACGCACTGGGGTCGATCTAATCGACTTAATCCGTTTGTCTGTCCTTGTTTGTCCCCTCTGTGTTTAGCCCCTTGTGGGTAGTAAAGAAATAGGTATGGCGTCTGCCGTTACGTTCTGAGTCAAATTCCGCCGAGGTCAACTTTGCCTTTCATCCTTTCGGGGTCGATAAATTAAGTACCAGTTACGCACTGGGGTCGATCTAATCGACTTATCCTTTTGTCTGTCCTTGTTTGTCCCCTCTGTGTTTAGCCCCTTGTGCGGTAGTAAAGAAATGGTATTGCGTCTGCCGTTACGTTCTTAGTTCAAATTCCGCCGAGGTCAACTTTGCCTTTCATCCTTCGGGGTCGATAAATTAAGTACCAGTTACGCACGGGGTCGATCTAATCGACTTAATCCGTTTGTCTGTCCTTGTTGTCCCCTCTGTGTTTAGCCCCTTGTGGGTAGTAAAGAAATAGGTATTGCGTCTGCCGTTACGTTCTGAGTTCAAATTCCGCCGAGGTCAACTTTGCCTTTCATCCTTTCGGGGTCGATAAATTAAGTACCAGTTACGCACTGGGGTCGATCTAATCGACTTAATCCGTTTGTCTGTCCTTGTTTGTCCTTCTGTGTTTAGCCCCTTGTGGGTAGTAAAGATACAAATATAAACACACACAACTTTGTAATAAACTGACTTCATATAAATATCGATAAACTTCACAACAGTCACAAACAGCTCAATATACACGAAAACGTTTACGCACTTAAAATCAAAAAAACATATTTATATACACTTTTACATTTACAGAGATATAATTATCCTCTCATGCATTCGTTTGTACGGACGTATTTACATATCTAGATGTACCGAATTAGTAGGAGCACTCCGTCGGTTACGACGACGAGGGTCCCAGCTGATACGATCAACGGAACAGCTTGCTCGTGGAATTAACGTGCAAGTGACTGAGCAATCCACAGACACGAGTACCCTTAACGTAGTTCTCAGGGAGATTCAGCGTGACACAGAGTGTGACAAGGCCGGCCCTTTGAAATACAGGTACAACTCATTTTTGCCAGCTGAGTGGACTGGAGCAACGTGAAATAAAGTGTCTTGCTCAAGAACACAACGCATCGCCGGGAATCGAACTCACGACCTTACAATAGTCAGTCGAATGCCCTAACCACTAAGCCACGCGCCGGATTATACACACTGACACACACACTGTCAGTCTGTTTCAAATACTCTCTCTCTCTTAAATATTCAAATATATATATATATACATAGACAGCGACATACAGGCAATCATATACTCTCTATTTTACTCTTTAACTTGTTTCAGTCATTTGACTGCGGCCATGCTGGATCACCGCCTTTAGTTGAGCAAATCGACCCCGGAACTTATTCTTTGTAAGCCCAGTACTTATTTTATTGGTCTCTTTTGCCGAACCGCTAAGTGACGGGGACGTAAACACACCAGCATCGGTTGTCAAGCAATGCTACGGGGACAAGCACAGACACACAAACATATACACACACACTTATATATACATATATACGACAGGCTTCTTTCAGTTTCCGTCTACCAAATCCACTCACAAGGCATTGGACGGCCCGGGGCTATAGCAGAAGTCACTTGCCCAAGATGCCACGCAGTGGGACTGAACCCGGAACCATGTGGCTGGTTAACAAGCTACTTACCACACAGCCACTCGTGCGCCTATATATTTACAGAATTTCACATATCTATTCATTCTTTCGTTGATTTACACATATTTTCATAAGAACATGTACCTCCATATAAACACATACCGTCTCTCCCTCTATATCTCTCTTTCGTTCTCTCTCTCCCTCTCTCTCTGTCTCTCTCATACACTCTCCCCCTTTCTTACATACTAGCGAATATATGTTTATATACAGAGAGAAACCCATAGACAGACACACAAGTAAGAGCATTTCAGTCTAGTTATACAGCTAGCGCAGTTGTTACTCGTGCAGCCTCGTTATAAATATATAATATTCAAGAAGACGCTACTGAAATGTTTTAATGCTTCCATGTGCAGCAAACACCTGCGTTTTCACTTTGCTTTGCCAATATACATGGCAGTAATACCTACAGCATCAGAGAAAACAGCCATTTGAAGAATTCGGCTTGTAATGGTGGCATGTCTTGTCAAGCTTTATTAGTTCCGTAGCCTGCAAGAACTTACGCCCCATCAATTCCATTTTCAATTTTCATTGACGAGCTGTGCAATGCATTTCGCTTGCAGCTCACGGCAACCCATAACTATCCAAACACTAGCGAGCATATAACCATAATGAAAATTCATATAACGGAGGAGCAATACCGTTTTTCCTCCTACTCCTCGCCAATTTTACTTTGTACTTCAACAACTGTTACGCGTTTCTCTCTCCTCCACTTCCTCTGCAATCGTTGTCCAGTTACTCGTTCTACTTTGTTTTCTTCTTCTTATTCCACCCGATTGCCATTCTCCTTCTTGACTACTCCTCACCCTCATCATCGTCATTTGTCTTGATGGAATTCCGCTTCACAAAACATCCAAAAGATGGCTTGATGGCTTGAGATACACGATGATATTTCATCATCGTTCCCAGTCAATTAATTCAAACCACAGCTACACGCATTCATATATATATATACATATATACATAAAGAGAGAAAGAGATAGAGATGTAGATATATATGTGTGTATATATATATATACATATATATATATATATATATATATATATATATATATATATATATATATATATATTATATATAAGAATGAATGTTTTTATATATAATGAACGTGAAATACAGGAAGGGACGAACACGGAACACAGACAAATCGTTCGAAGCCTTCAATCTTCAGTCAGACACCGAATCATCATAGCAAATTTCGGCTGGTGCACCCCCCCCCGTTTATATATATATATATATATACGTACATGCGTGTATGTATTTATACATAAATACATATATAATTACATACATAAATACATAAATACGTAGATATTTATGGTATCACAAATATACATGAAATATGATATGGCATGCACACATATATATATAGGTACATACGTACAAACATAGATACAAAGATAGATGCATACAAACTACATAGACACACCTATATGTATGAAGAATTTGCAAAGTTGTAGGGATAACTGTTCTGTTAGAAACAGTTAAAAGTCAGCGTTTATAAAATGACGTGTAAAAACGATATAACCACAACATATATGGCATTAAGTATTTTCTTATGATACATCTTTAAATCCATGTCGACCATGCGATTAGTAGTTAAGAGCATTGCCTTTTGTGAATGTAAACATCTCAATTCTAGTGGTTAATTAATACGAATTTACGTTTCATTAATTATCATTTTGTGCGTTAGTGGATTTAATATTCACACTTGTAAAAACAGAAAATTCCACGTGTTACACAAATCTATTTTCTATATCATAGATTTTAATCAACACGTGTTTAGACAGTATCTGTGACAGGACAATTTTTGCGTATGCTACATTTTACTCATGAAGGATTTCAAATCACATTTGTGATTACAATAACGCGTCGAATGCATATAATTTTCCAATTTTTGAAGCATCTCAGTTTAATTGTAAAAATATTTACGATAATTTCTAATGAAAAGTCTAGAATAAGATATATATTGGAGTCAATAACCTGTACGGGACATTTCCTGTTAAATATTTAGATAAGATTCCCAGTGTGAAATGCGAACTGAGTGGAACACAACTAGAAGTTTAGCCGAATTCTGCTATCATTTGTGAGCAAATACATTGTTATATATATATATATATATATATATATATATATATATATATTATATATATATATGTGTGTGTGTATATTGGCAGGGCTGGCCGCTAGGTAGCCGGCCAGAATGCTAGAAGAATGATCATCACGATCAAACGACAAGGGAAATTCTCTAGAGGAAGAATTCAGCGAACACCAGAACAAACTTTGGCGGGCAGTACATATGAAAAATTAAATAAAAAACAGACTTAAATGCATACCTCGGTTTCGGGTCTTAACAAAAGAATTACTTGCATAATTCAAGTGTCCGTCATCTTTCAGTACATTCGGTCCTCGTGATGCAAACCGCAAGACTAACCCCAGCTCTCTGTGTCAAGACAGACACGTGCTTAGTCTTACTGATTACATAGATATATATATAGATATATATATATATATGCTTAGTCTTACTGATATTATAATATATATATATATATATAATATATATATATATATGTATTATGTATATATATAGTAATATATATATATATGTATATATATATATAAATATATATATATATATATATATATATAGATATACTATATATATATATATATACATAGATATATATATATATATATATATATATTATATATATTATATATATAATATATGCATGCATAGGCGCAGGAGTGGCTGTGTGTGGTAAGGAGCTTGTTAACCAACCACATGGTTCCGGGTTCAGTCCCATGCGTGGCATCTTGCAAGTGTCTTCTGCTATAGCCCCGGGCCGACCAATGCCTTGTGAGTGGATTTGGTAGATGGAAACTGAAAGAAGCCTGTCGTATATATGTATATATATATGTGTATGTGTCTGTGTTTGTCCTCTAGCATTGCTTGACAACCGATGCTGGTGTGTTTACGTCCCCGTCACTTAGCAGTTCGGCAAAAGAGACGATAGAATAAGTACTGGGCTTACAAAGAATAAGTCCCGGTGCGATTTGCTCGACTAAAGGCGGTGCTCCAGCATGGCCGCAGTCAAACGACTGAAAATGTGGAAACAAGCAAACGAGTAAAAGAGATAATATAATATAAATAATATATATATATATATATATAATATATATTATATATATTATATATATAGAGAGAGAGAGAGAGAGAGAGAGAGAGACTTGCTAAAGTAAAAATTTTCTACTTACATTCCCGATTTGCATGTTTAAATAGTTTTCAAATAGCAGAAGAAATTGATGGCGTTTTTAGGCATTTCAGTTTTATATATGAATTTTAAAAGTTTATAAATGCCATGATAAATGCCATTCTGTTCCACTTACTAAGAATATATTTTATTTATTTACCACTAAAATTTAAACCTCTAACATATTACTTCTTTAAAAAAATAATAATAATAATACAATTGTTTTAGATGTCGTTCTTTGAGTGTTGCTTCAGGATATTTGATTGCCAAATATATTGTTCAACGAAAACCTTAAAATAATTATTAATCAGGAAGATAAAATTTTAGAAGTCACCTATATTTTCGCACTGCACTGTAATAAAATGAAATAAAATGAAACGAAAAAAAATTTAGCAATTTACCATTAATTGGCCAATTAATAAAACGTAGAAGAGTTTATATTTTTTTATAGTTCTAAAGATTTCTTTAATTATATTAGTTAATAAAAACAGCGTAATTTTTACAACACGATTTGATTGTTGTGTTTTAGTAATTGTCCTCATACAATATATATGATTCATAGGAAAATGAAAAATGCAGTAATGATAAATGTACGATCTCTTAAACTTTGTTTTTTATTCCGGGATAAATTTATACACAGCGTATACTCTGATGTTATTTTTTTTCCTTTTTACAGTATGAGGCATACATAAATGACTCTGGCTGTGTGGTAAGTAGCTTGCTTACTAACCACATGGTTCCGGGTTCAGTCCCACTGCGTGGCATCTTGGGCAAGTGTCTTCTGCTATAGCCCCGGGCCGACCAATGCCTTGTGAGTGGATTTGGTAGACGGAAACTGAAAGAAGCCTGTCGTATATATGTATATATACATATATATATATTATAATGTGTGGTGTGGTGTGTGTGGTGGTGTGTGTGTGTGTGTGTGTTGTGTTTGTGTCTGTATTTGTCCCCCTAGCAGTGCTTGACAACCGATGCTGGTGTGTTTACGTCCCCGTTACTTAGCGGTTCGGCAAAAGAGACCGATAGAATAAGTACTGGGCTTACAAAGAATAAGTCCCGGGGTCGATTTGCGGTGCTCCAGCATGGCCGCAGTCAATTGACTGAAGCAAGTAAAAGAGTAAAAGAGTAAAGACCAATACAAGCTTTTCGGGAATAGTAGGAATGGCTATATTTGTTATTCATTAGGACTTCAGAATGGTAGAACATACTTGTCTCGAATATTAAAAGAGGGATCTTTCCGGTTTGAACGGCAGTTTTTTCTAGCGGTGTCATATGAAATTGTCACCCATAATTATAACCCTAGTATTGATCAATTGCATTTCAATCTATTTTAGGGTTAGGGTTAGGGTTAGGAGTGGGGGTAAGTATGTCTTTTTTCTTCCCAAATGTAAATAAACCCAATCTGTTAGTTAATAAAAAGAGTTATTGTCACCCATAGTTATGACCCTATTATCGATCTATTGCATTTCAATCTGTTTTAGGGTTAGGGTTAGGGGTGGGGGTAAGTATATCTTTTTTTCTTCCCAAATGTAAATAAACCCAATCTGTTTCTTAAACGAGGGACTTATTCACACGACACAGAATGTTTTTTACCTCAATAGGCGTATTTGATTGGTTGAAATTGCAGAAATTGCAGAAAAAAAAACAACTAATATCTTACAAACTATAGAATTTTCTCAATAAAGCCAAAAGAAAAAGATGTTTTATAAACACATTCTACCAGTATACGAAGTTAAAAATTTTTTAGTTACCTAGAAATTATGTTGAAAACTACCGTTCAAACCGAAAAGGTCCTAAAAGTGTTTCGGGAATACACACACGCACACGTACATACACACGTATCTATTTAGTGCAATAGTAGTTGAACCAAAAATACATCAGACTCGACTCAGTGAGCTTAAAGACTTCTCAAACAATACAGTTCCTCCATAAAATTTATAAATAATTGAATTATAGAAGCAATAAAACTAGACTTCATAAAACAGAGATCAACTATGGACAAAAAATTAAAGGAAATGCTGATCCGTTTATGAGTACGCACATTCCTGGCGTGTAGTATTTTTAAACAGTAAAACAAATCAACAATTACCTTTAAAAATCCCAAAATGAGAAATTTAGTTGAGGAAAATCTCACAACAAACTGTAAATATAAAAAGGATAGTTCACAAGGGCAACATTCGCATCAGAGGGCAATTTAGTATTTTGTGTGAAGGTATACGGAACAATAGATGTAAAATACGCAAGAAGAACAAGAAAAAAATCAACTCTTTGGAAACAAGTTCCCATATTAAATTTTAAAGTGGATTCGACTTGCAAATAAAAATGCAAAAAAAAAGAACTGCAAGACGGAGATTGTAATATGCTGAAAGCTTGTGCAAAGTAAATTTGTTTTTGAAACCTACAAGTCTTCTTGCCAACGTATAGGAATCCACCGACAACCCATCATACAAAAAGAATTACGTAAACTCCTCTCAGGAAGCATCTGGAAATATTCGGAAACAGCAGATTCAACTTCTTTCCTTTCTACAAATACCCCCAAGGTTATCCAATATACCAGAAGGCAATGGGACTACTTTTTATGCGACGTATTATCTAATCTAAAGCAATGTAATAGTGAGAAGATTAGAAAATAATTGTCCTGCAGATGAACCAATCCAGATGGCCATTGCATGTCATTATTAATAATGATGTAATGACTACTGCTAAAGTAACTGGACAAATTCGCTTACACAACAACAAAAAACACACGCACACACGCGCACGCAAACGCACAAAACACCCATATACACACACATACAGATATTCCCTCACACGCGTCACTTAAACTCATTTAGAGACACGCAGATATTTCAAAGCCACCCCAAATAACTCGATAAAACTCTGTTTTGTGCCACAGGCCAACAAGGCAATTGAACTAAAAATGTCTTTCACACCATAACTAAGTGAATTATTTTGTAACTCATGAAATAATTCATGAAATAATTTGACTCTGTGACCTGCCATCGCAGGAAAACACACTTTCCTAAACTCATAGCACACACATATATACACACACATATACACATCCACATATACGCATCCATATATAACCATACACACATATAAATTTAAAATGACAAAGGACATCTCACATGACCACTCGCAAATACACTCTTTCCAAACCTGTTTCAAATCCAAGTGGTTTTCAGATATTTGATATATAAGGTAGGCATTTTTTTCTTTTTATAAGAAATCTTTAAATATGAAACATTAAAGAGGTCGGAATCGCTAAATATATTATATCCAAATCCTATCACCTTTGTCTCTCTCTCTCTCTCTCTCTCTCTCTCTCTCTTACACACACACACACAAACACATATACACACACACACACAAACACATATGCACACGCACACACATATGCTCTAATCCACGCACATATATATGTATGTATTATGGATGGATGGACAGATGGATAGATGAATGGATGGATTGATAGATGGATGGCGATTGATATCATCTCATATATAACACTGGATATAATCTATTAATAATTTCCTAGATCTGTCATTGTTTTATTTTATTCCATCCACTTATCAATCTGCTTAACAAGATAAGAATTATTCATGCAACTGGTGTGGCGGATAACGAGAAATTTCTGCGCATTTTAAATCAAATGTGTCAACAAGACTAAGACTGATGTATTTGTGAGTGATGCTATTCATTGCATATTAATTGCTTGATTGATGGTATTGGCAAAATATAAGATTTGAGAAGTATAGTTTCATAGTTGGAACGCGATGAAATTCTATAATACCTATTTCTTTATTACCCACAAGGGGCTAAACACAGAGGGGACAAACAAGGACAGACATAGGTATTAAGTCGATTACATCGACCCAGTGCGTAACTGGTACTTAATTTATCGACCCCGAAAGGATGAAAGGCAAAGTCTACCTCGGCGGATTTTGAACTCACAACGTAACGCAGACGAAATACCGCTAAGCATTTCGCCCGGCGTGCTAACGTTTCTGCCAGCTCGCCGCCTATAATACCGCATTATGCTAACATATAGTAATTCCTTAAAATATAGTGCTTGGTTGGTTCTGGAGAATACATGTTATGGAATTTGTGTCAGTAGTAAGTTGAAATTTATGATCTTTAAGAGTAATGTTTGGTGTACTTAGAATTGGTCATCTCTTTGCTGCTGTTTTGTTGAGGTTTAGTTGCAATATGCTTTTATTCAATTGTTTGCGGAAATGCATATGGAAATGCTGTTTGAATGTTGCCTATATGATTGTATTTGTCCTATCAAGAAGACATTTTTTGGAAATGTAGACACGGGTATACGACGTCCAAAGTACAGTAATTTGAAATTTCTAGAACATTTCCCTCACGCATAGAATGGTCAATAAGTTATAAAAAGGTCTTTGGAACAATGTGTGTGTAGGATGTACTGTGCTTATCAACCACATGGTTCTGAGTTCAGTTCCATTACGCGGCAACTTGGGCAAGTGTATTCTACTATAGCCACTGACCGATCAAAGCCACGTCAAGATATGTTTTAGACGAAAAATGAAAGGAGACTCATCATATACATACATATAATATATATATATATATATATATATATATATATTACATATATATATATATATTATATATATATATATATATATATATATAATATATATATATTATATATATATATACGAAAGAAGGTTTGAAAATGCAATTTAAAAGATGTTTATTTACTTAACCGGTTTCACTCTTTGGTAAAAGATTGTCAAAAGTAAGATTGAATAACCCATATTATTAAATGTTACTTTTGACAATCTTTTACCAAAGAGTGAAACCGGTTAAGTAAATAAACATCTTTTAAATTGCATTTTCAAACCTTCTTTCCTATATAATTCCACTCGTGCGATACCCCACTACTCAACTTTTTATATATATATATAATATATACATACATATGTTTGTGTGTATGTGTGCGTGTGTGCACGTGTGCATGAGTCTCCACTTCTGCTTGTTCCCTACCATTGCTTGACAATCGGTGATAATATATTTACATCTTCGTAACTTAGCAGTTCGGCCCAGAGTGTGTGAAAGAAAACGTGCCAGATTTCCAAAGAAAATTATCCTGGGGGCAACATTTTCTTTCACTAAACAATTCAAAGTGGCGCCCCAGCATGGCTGTATTCTAATGACTAATTTAAATAGTAGTAAAAGTACCAAAAAACAGATCGTCACATAAAATAACATCATCTAAAACGTACGATCTACCGATTGTACCTATAACATTTTCTAATTAACCAGCGTGGTATTTCAAGTGTTATATTTTCTAAGAAGTAGAGACATTCATTTTCTGCTAATGCTAATTATTGCACGCCATTGAGTTCAACAGTGTACTATTTCTAGTACATCTAATGTCTCTCATAGGGCTTTATTAATTCTGTTTTATGATATATACTGAAAATCTAGTACCGAATCAACTTGACTCAATTAGGTTATGTGAGGCCATGTGTGTATATATAAATGTGTGTGTGTGTGTCTGGAAGTGTGTGTGTCCGTATGTGTGTGTGTGTGTCGCTTGTTCTTTTTGAGTAGACACTCGATTTTATTAAGCAGTAATTAAGAATAATTAAATTATGAAAACAATCAGTCGACTACTTGAAACCATATATAGATGTGTGGAAATCGATGTAAAAAATTTCAACGAAATAGTTAGAAAAAAATTAAGGAAAGATTTTAATGAATCTTGCCATGTCAAAGTGAATAACATACCGTTTGATATGAATGACATAACAAATCAATATATGTTTCAGATGGTTTGAAACAAATTACGATATTAATAGTAACAACAACGACAACAACAACAATAATGATAATGATTTCATTTATTTTCCACTAGGGCGAATGATGAGGAAGACAATACAGAGACAGACATAAAGTGTTGGAGTTTATATATAACTAGCAGTATCGCCCGGCGTTGCTCGGGTTTGTAAGGGAAATAACTATATAAGCATTTTTAGAGAGTTATAGCCAAAAAATAGCAAAACAAAATGCACTAAGAATGGGAAAAAAATTATGGTAATTTTTTTTTAAATCGGTGACTCATCGTAGACATTTTTAGAGAGTTACTTCCCTTATTTAATAGCGAAAAAATGCATTAAAATGGAAAAAAATGATGGTAATTTTTTTTTAAATCGTAGAGTCATCGTAGACAATTTTAGAGAGTTACTTCCCTTATTTAATAGCGAAAAAATGCATTAAAATGAAAAAAAAATGATGGTAATTTTTTTTTTAAATCGTAGACTCATCGTAGACGCGCGCTAATACCCAGAAGGGCTCGATATGAATCACGACTATAAGATACCCGCTTTTGGTTAAACTGCACCGCAAAATGTGGGCGTAGTTAGGAATCTAAATCGTAGGAGACAGACACTCACACAACCTCTCTTTTATATATAAAGATAAGGAAATGATAAAACATGAAGTATACACGGTACGCACTGAAACAGAAGGGATATATGCATAGTATACACAGGTGAAAAAAAGGAACAATGGCGGGGAGGATGATAGACATGTGGCTCTCCTGATAAGGCAAGGTCTCTAGGGATAATCCAGGAACCTCACTGTCTGAGATTACTCCGAAACCCAAGGAGTAAGTGCCCTCTCACAGGTCTACACTTAGACAGGAGCCATCCACTCTTGCCATTTTCGCAACTTTCACCCACCTTTCAGTAAATTCAACTGTGGACAGCACCTCCCTCTCCGCTCTCAATTTCCTTTTCAAGTGAAAATTGAAGAGGCCAAAGAGAGCTCAATAAAAGAGGAATGTATCTGTCCTCATGCCTTTCAGTCTTGTCCACCAAACAACATCTTTCGCCACAGCCACCAGGCAAAGGGAACTGCCTTGCCTGCCCGATTGAAGGAGGGTGGAGATGCGATCATCACTACAGAGTTGGCCGACAGACGGATCCGTCCCACATGTCGGCAATGCCTTATCACTGAACGAGGGCGCGCAGAACGGCTTCGTCACTGCACGCACCTCGGTTAAGGCCATCTGACAGCACATCCGTGCCTGAAGAGTTCATATCGAACCGGTAGAACCCTCTGGTATCACTGCCAGGCCAAGGACATCTGGGAATTATTCATGATAGTTCCGACCGAAAAGTTCCCCAGAACAGACTTACCAACTCGTTCTCGTCGGCGCCCAGAGCCTCCCCGAGAACGTCTTCGCATTTCCCTGCCGCTAATCCACTATAAATTTCTTTAGCGGAACATCCGCCGATCCCATTGCCTGATTAGTCGAAGGCTATGAGCGTCTGACCGCATTCTATATGGCAGTCGTCCGGTCCCGATCTCTTCTTCACATAGGACTGCAGCTCTCGCAAGGAGACGAGCTGCGGAAAGACGAGCCTCACAATGGGAGTTTACCGAATCCACTGTAATGGGTTTTGTTTACTCGAGGCCATAGTAGAAGACATTTGCCCAAGGTGTCACGCAGTGGGACCGAACCCGGAACCATGTGGTTGGAAAGCGAGCTACTTACCACACAGCTACTCCTGCGCCTACCGTTGGAGATCTTAACGCTTCTCAGTCCACGTTGCCGTTGTCGTCTTTGCTATAATGCTGCTACTAGGCCTGCTACTGCTACTGTTACAATTCAGTATGATGATGATGATGATGATGATGATGATGATGATGAAGATGACGATGATAATCACGCCGAAGTGGACGATGGCGATAATGATAGTGATTACGATGATAAAAATGAGTAGGGTGATTCAATTATTCAGCTATGGTAAGACTTACAATTGCCCAAAATTGGTTTTCATTTCTTAGAACGTTTGAAGGAAGAAAAATATATCTCCTTTTTTTTTTAAAATATTACTCGGAAATGAACCGAGAAAATTTGAGCCATCTTATCATTATTTCCAACACTTCGAGATATCTTCATGTTTGTAGTTAAGAAAAGTATTTCCTTAAAAAAAAAATAAAAAAATTAATATTTGGCAATTTATTTATTTTTT
>NW_021833975.1:32500-54793 GCF_006345805.1 Octopus sinensis | reverse complement strand
CTAATGGGTGGCACCTTGGGTAAGTGCCTTCTACTATAGCCTCGAACCAACGAAAGCCTGGTAAGTGGATTTGGTAGACGGAAACTGAAAGAAGCCCGTTGTGTATTATATATATATATATACATAGATACATACACACACACACACACACACACACAACACACACACACACATATATATATATATATATATATTATATATATATATATATGTATGTGTGTGTGTGTCTGTGTTTTCCCCCACCATCTCTTGACAACCGATGTTGTCCCCGTAACCTAGCGGTTCGGCAAAAGAGTGCGAAGGAATAACTCCTGGAGTCTATTTGCTCGACTAAAGGCGCTGCTCCAGCATGGCCACATTCAAATGACTGAAACAAATAGAAGCTTGATTTGAGATCACCATCTCACGCACATATGGTTCTGATGCATGTGCTTAGTGTACCCTTATCAGACAGGTAGTCATGATGGGTATACAAGGCTTCGTATATTTTACCGCAGTGTCCTTCTGATGGCATGCACTGCTCTCTCACTCAATAATAATGATTATGATGACGATGATGATGATTGATAATGATGATAATAATAATAATAATAATGATAATAATAATAACTATTATTATCATTGATATTATTATTATTATTATTATTATTATTAATATTATTGCCTTTGCACAATTTCTAACGCTGGGGGTGTCCTACAGTGTCAGCTGTTCACTACCAGTGAATTAACGTTTACACCTCTTATTTTTCGAGCACCTCCCGAAGTAGTCGACCGGTTCCAAGCAGTGCTGTTTTCTGCAAGTGCTCCACCCTTATTGCAGCCCCTATTTGTTCCACCTATTTCTTGAGATTTCTGTTCACTGTTCCCAGGGCTCTGACAATTATTGGTACTACTACCACCTTTTTCATCGATCACAACTGCTTAACCTCCCAAGCTAACCTGTCATATCTCTCGGGTTTTCTATCTTCCTTATCGCATACCTTGTTGTCAGCTGGGCATGATATATCTATTATCCAGAATAGTTTGCTTTCTTCCTCAATTAATACTATCTCTGACTTCCTATTCTCTATCTCATGGTCGCACTGAATCATAAAATCCCTCAGGATCTTTGCATTATCATTTTCGATGATGTCTTCGGGTTTATGGTCGTACCAATTTTTATGCTCTGTCAAGTACATACCTGATGCAAGGTGCCCCAAGGACTATTTTGATATACACACAACAGATTAGACTGTTGATAAAGAAAATATCCTCACATCGGCTACAGCAAGTAACCTTCCATGCAAAAAATTTTCCTAATTGTTTCATTCTCGAGCCATGCCTGGCTCACAAGGGCCGGTTTCCCGGTTTCCCTGGCGTATAGCCGGTCCGTTGCAGGTGAGCTACAAGATGCAGGAGGAAAGAGTGAGAGAAAGTTGTGGCGAAAGAGTCAGCAGAAGTTCGCCATTACCTTCTGCCGGAGCCGCGGGGAGATTAGGTGTTTCGCTCATAAACACACACATCGCCCAGTCTGATGTTCAGACCCGCGATCCCTCGAACGCGAGTCCGCTGCTCTACCCACTCAGCCATGTGCCTCCACAAAAAAAAATCCTAGGTGTCATAGATGCTTCTAATAACACTGTTTGGGGGTTATACTAAACTCGGTTTCATGTCTATTTCCTCTGTCCGTCTGTTGCGATCTTTAGGGATAATTCTCAATACACCTAGAACTACAGGGATTCATGTTACCCACACTTTTCATACACTCTGTAATTCAATGGCTGAGTCCTGGTACCCGCTATTTTCTCTATATTTCTGATATTGAATTTTTCATCATTTGCGACTGTGAAAGTCTGGCACTTTCTATTTTCGTTATCCTATGCTACTAAATTAGGCCTTCTAGTTACTAATACTATTCTATTCAGTTTAAATGTTGAACCCCACAAGATTTTGTGTTTCTTAGTTTCTAATATTTTCCTGGATTCATGTTCATACCATTTACTAATATGATCAAATACTAGCTTTCTACGTAACCGCCAGTGGATTACTCTCCCTATATTGTCAACAGCAGGAGTAGCTGTGTGGTAAGTAGCTTGCTAACTAACCACATGGTTCCAGGTTCAGTCCCACTGCGTGGCATCTTGGGCAAGTGTCTTCTGCTATAGCCCCGGGCCAGCCAATGCCTTGTGAGTGGATTTGGTAGACGGAAACTGAAAGAAGCATGTCGTATATATGTATATAAATATATATA
Organism: Octopus sinensis; assembly: GCF_006345805.1. Lineage (NCBI taxonomy): Eukaryota > Metazoa > Mollusca > Cephalopoda > Octopoda > Octopodidae > Octopus > Octopus sinensis. The sequence continues at coordinate 52,563 of NW_021833975.1, read as the reverse complement.
TATATATATATATATATATATATATATAAATATAAATATATAAATATATATATATGTGTGTGTGTGTGTATGTGTTTGTGTGTCTGTGTTTGTCCCCCTAACATTGCTTGACAACCGATGCTGGTGTGTTTACGTCCCCGTTACTTAGCGGTTCGGAAAAAGAGACCGATATAATAAGTACTGGGCTTACAAAGAATAATTCCCGGGGTCGATTTGCTCGACTAAAGGCGGTGCTCCAGCATGGCCGCAGTCAAATGACTGAAACAAGTAAAAGAAAAGAAAAAGAAAAGAAAGCAACAATGAACGTATTGGCAACAACAACAATACTGATAAAGCTAATAACAATTATGATATCATAATAATGATGATAGAATAATGAAAAATATATATATTAATAATTATACCAAGAAACATAAAAATGTTAATAACAAAGTAATATTCGGTAAGAGAGGAAATAATAAAGGCAAACATATAATATTAAGCAGAATTTTCTCATTTCTTTGGTTATGGCCAATGATAAGGCCAGCTTCTGTTAAAAGGTATTATTCTGTTGTGTGTGCTAACGGCTATAGCGGATCGTAGAGTTCACTGTACAGGAAGCGCAATACAGTTTTTAATAATAAGATTCTTTTTTTTTTAATTTGGTAGGGAAAAGTTTCAGACAATCTCTTGCATTCATTTATGAAATAGTTATTATGTAAGAGAAAATGTTCATCCTAGAATATTGGGCAATGCTGGAGTAGTTGAATTGTAACCATGTGCACGTCTGTGTGTGTAAATCTGGCCTTGTGTATCCGTGTGTGTCTGTATATTACTAGATGTATATAAGGAGAATTCACAAAGAAAACAAAAGACGAAGACAAGTGGTGTAGACAACAAACACTGTTATTAGTATAACGCTCGGGAAAGTATTTAACGTGAAAAAGTATTTAACGTTTCAAGCCTACGCTCTTCCACAGAAAGGAACACAGTAAGAAACAAGGATTATAGTAGCAAATATTTGCCCAAGGTACCATTGAGAGGGACTGAACGTGGGACCATGTGGTCGGGAAGCAAACTTCTCAATCACACAGTCATTCTTGCACCTAATATGTATGCGTGTTTACATTTGTTGTTAGATCGAGTAATGTTTCCCCCGATGTCTCAAAGTTAGAAGTTCATCAAGCAGGATTCTGTAAAATAAATGCCAGATTGAAATACACAATAAGGTCAGAATGAACAATTGAATTTTTTAAGGTGACGAAACCCATTAAAATAATGTTTAAAGATTTAATGGCTTCAAATTTAAGGTAATGGATCACTAACCACAAGATAATGAGTTCAAAACTTCTATACGATAACATATGTACGTCGCAGTCTATGTGACTTGCAACAATTACCAATTGTAATTTATAGTTGAAAGGTTAGCAGTAAAAAAGATGTCCAGATTCCTAAAAAATATATTGTGCAAATTATTCTCAGAAAAAGTATTTTTTTCGACATAACAAAACACACACACACAGGTGTGTGTTGTAACCTGAGTTGCAACAAATAGCAGCCAAATCTCTCTTAAAACTCACGCTTTCATGGATCTGCTACATCGGAAGCAAATCAGAGCTAAACAAAACAAATACATACTAAAAGATTATCTGCTAAACAGTACTAATTAAGTTGACGGGATATCTTCGAAGTTTCATTCCCAAGTGAAACTGCATGTATCTTAAGATTGTTCAGGCATAGATGTTTCCCTTAGCTAAGGACCTCAAAATTGTGCGACCTGACCTAGTTTTTGAGGTAATTTTTGTGGTTAAAAAGTTGTGCAAAAAACATACTTTATTTGGTAGACGGATGATTACTGAATCATTTGATACCTCATACGTCAAAATCGGCGACTCAGCTTTCGATTCCATATGGAAAATGCGTTTAAATGTGATCGGAAATTTACCAGGGTATCGAACAACCCGCTATCGATCGATTGTTGTCAATTGATCGAAAAGTCAATTCTGATGTAACTTAACTTTTGAAGAAGTGCATGATTGAATTTATCAACCATTTCATTAGTTGGAGCCAGTATAGCTCTTTCACACTGCCAGTGTACATGAGTGGAATTGATAGATAAATTAGGAAATATTTTATCCATAAGATCCCTAAGAGAAAGTATCATTTGACCGCATGTAATTCCATCTAGCTGAAGTCTTGAGTTGAATCTTAATACCCCATTGCCAATCTTAAGAACCTCGTCTGATCACCTTCTAGAAGTTCACTGATATTGCTTGTAAGATAAAGTTTTTTCACATGTCTCCAAAGATGCAATTGTTTAAAGCATGCATTGACTTCACCAGCTCTTGATCCTTTAGGAGTAACTGGCAAAGTTCGACGAAAATCTCCTGCAAGAATCGTCACTGTATCCAAGTGTGTGTTATGATTTTTTATGTCTTGGAGGAGGGTATGGTCAAATACCTCTACAGCTGTACGACGTTTCATAATATATAATATAAATTTACCTATACATACTCACATACACACACAGACACACACACACACACACAGACACACAGACACACACACACACACACACGCATACACATATATATATATATAATATAAATATATATGTTTGTGTGTTTTTTATGTATGTATGTATATATAGTTAATTCAAAGCACAACAAAGAGAACATAACAACGCGAGAACGTGGAAGAATTATAGTGTTACTGGACGCTCAGGAAAGGAAAGAAAGAAGAAGGATTTAACGTTTCGAGCGGAGCTCTTCATCAGAAACATAGAAAAAAGAAATGACCAAGGAAGGGAAGACGGAGAAAGGAATTCGCCAACGAAGTACACGCGGTCACATATTGAAATTATATATATATATATATATATATATATATATATATATATATATATATATAATATATATACATACATATCTGCATGTGTGTGTGTACATGTGTTTACTTATGTTTACTTCTCTCTATGCGTTTATTTACGTATGGATGTAGCTGTATAAGTATGTGTGTCTGCTCGCGCGCATGCGCGTATTTACACGCGCGCGTGTGTGTGCTTGTGTAGTATATATGTGTGTTTGTGTGTGGTTAAACGTTTCTTTGTATCCGAGTAAGAAGTGGTGAGACAGTGAAAAACACTATGAGAGACAGAAAGGAAGACAAAGCTGAATTCAATATATCGACTCGTGCCTGTGTACGTTTGTGTGTGGTTACACACACAGCCATATGTGTGTATGCATACACACACAGATATATCTGTCTGTGAACGTGTAAGTATATATATATATATATATATATATATGTATATATTCCAATATTTTTACATATATACTTTGTCTTATACATATGTGTATATGTAGGCACGTTGTTGTAAATGCCTATATATATATATATATATAATATATATATATATATATATATATGTGTGTGTGTGTGTGTGTGTGTGTGTGTGTGTGTCTAAGCAAGTGTGTCTGTGTGTCCTTGTTTACTAATTGGTCTTGCAGTTTATTTTTAAAGTATCGATATAGGACTAAGCCCAATCAATATCGACAAAGATCAAACATGACAAAGAGGACTCATTCGCTTGACTTTGTTTACAAACCTGATGTACTTTTAAACCGGCAAGCTAAAAAGTTTCACAACTTTTCGCCTTCTTGCTCGTATATGTTATGATGATTGTGCTGTTCTTGTTGTTATTGTTGTGGTTGTTGTTGTTGTTGTTGATGACGATGTTGTAACTGTTGCCCCCAAGTCATTATCGATCGAGGTGATTATGAATAAATGAGTTTTTGTCATTGAACATCCTGACATTTATAGATGTTTTTAACATCGTCCATCCATCCATCCATCTGTCCGCCCGTGTGCCCATCTGTCTGTCTGTTCGTCCCTGTGTCTGTCAGTATGTATGTATGTATGTATGTATGTATGTATGTATGTATGTACGTATGTATGTATGTATGTATGTATGTAGGTATGTGTGTATGTATGTATGCATGCATGTATGTATGTGTATGTGTATGTGTATGTGTGTATGTATGTATATATGTATGTATGTCTGCCTGTCCACCCATCCGTCCGTCCGTCTCTCTATTTTTCTGTTTTTTCTGTATTTCTGTCCATCTAACCATACATCCATCCATCCATCCATCCATCCATCTGTTCTTCCGCTCGTCTGTCTGACTCTCTGTTCGTCCGTCTGTCTGTCAGTATGTATGTATGTATGTTTGTCTATCTAGCTGTCTGTCTGTCTGTCTGTCTCTCTCTCTGTCTATCTGCCTGACCATCCATCCGCCTGTCCGCCCGTCCCTCTGTCTGTCTGTTCGTCCGTGTGTCTGTCAGTATGTATGTCAATCTATCTTTCTATCTCTCTGTCTACCTGTCCATCCGTCCGTCCGTCTGTCAATTTGTCTGTTTTGTCTGTTTGTCTGTCCATCCATCCATCCATCCATCTATCCATTATTTATTTTCTCGTCTCACTGTGTGTGTAAGAATCGTTGGGGGTAGATTACCCAGGTACTTCCTCCACGGGAACCTATCAGAAGCAGCTGTCATTTCTCTTCCCGACTGTATTCCTTGTCGATACTTTGGATATTATCCAAACATCTCTTCCTTGGGTCACCGATAGATCTCCTTCCTGTTGGCTCCCCTTCAAGAATCTCTCGATTCTTTCTTGGTACATTCTAATCACGTCCTTAGTACCAATATGTCGATTATTTTCGAGGCGTAAAGTTATGAAACATGGGAGATTTCATTCTCGATTTTAGCCTGTCCACCTACAGCATAAAGTAACGATGACCTAAGCAGACCTTTACCACTACCATATTTACACAACCAAATCTTCCATGGTTCTGCATGGCCACATACCATAACTGAAATAAGCGAAAGCAAGCACAGATAGAGGTCCTGTTATCTCAAATGAAAGAGACATAGAATAAAGCTGTCTCTCGTGTACAATAAAGATAGAAAACCGTTTATCTCGATATTACATGAATCCTTATTCCTTATGCGTACACAATCACCTGTCCATATTATTTCCTGTTAATCCAGTAATTTGTGGGTACGGGTTGGTGTCACTCCTGCTGCCTGACGACTAGTGTTTGTGTGTCTAAGGCCACGCTGCCTGGCGGTTCCAACAGGGGAGTCCTTTTGGATATGTACGAGGTTTAAAAGTAAGTACTGGGGTGGAGTTGTTCTCTGAAACACCCCAAGGCCTTTACCCCCAGGAGGGCCACAATTTAGTTACTGATGTACAAGTCAAAAAGCTATGTGTGTGGAGGGTGATGTATTTCTGAAAGTGCCATTATTAATTCGGTTAGTAATGCCCGTATTTAATTTACTCTTTACAGTAAGGTACAAAGGGGTGTTAAACCATAGGATATTGCGGAGTCTATTTCAAGTCCTATATGTAGATCATTCTATCTGAAAGGATTAAAAATAATCAATCTCTGATAAAACGGTGTCGTCTTAAACATTATTTTATTTGCTGTTAACGAAGATAATTTTACTTCTACTAGCGACTAAATTCCAAAAATTGCTAAGCGGATATTTAGCGGATTTCATAATGTTGAATAATTCATTGTTACGCCGTAAATCTACAAGCATCTGATTATTATGAAGTGTCTAGGAAGGTTAGTAAACTAAGTTTATTTTCAAATGTCACTGAAGAACCAAATAGAATATTTGATAAATAATTTCTATTTTGCTGTCGTTCATATTTCGGGAACTAACAAGCCATTGATTATGTAAATCCCGGCTCATATTTTGGTAAATACTCTTTATAGATATTCGTAATATAATCTTCCACGATAATGCACAACAGCATATGACAATGGTTTGACAGAATCGTCAGAATTCGGGACTAGATACGTTGCGATATATGTTACTCTTCGATGAGTTCACAGATCAGAACCAATTAAACTTTAATAGAAAAACTTGAAATGTTTGGAACGTAAAGACAATGTAGAAAGATGAGACTGAATCTTTATTTTAGAACAATTTGCGAAATCAATATATATTTTAGCAAGTTTGGTGTATAGGGAACATTGATTTCTATCTGCAATTTGTCTATTTTGAAAAAATTACAATTCTTTGATTTTTTTTGTTGGAGATTTACCTTTTGCTTATTCTTTATGGTCTGTAAATATCTCTAGACCATTATTTTTGTATGTGACTTCGGTGTCTCAAAGTTTCCAAACTCATTACATTTTATATGGGACGCCTTAAGGTATGTAAATATTATATCGAAACAGCACAATCTGAAAGATCGAGTCATGTCCTATGCAAGCAACTGGTAAGTACAGTAATTTCAGGAAATCGAATAAGACAATATGCCGCGAGGAAGGTGAGATGTCTGTGGTTACGGGCAGGATTTTTCACAGGTGAAGCAAGCAATTACTGCGATTATTAAATTATATCAGCTCACACTGTCAATATTGTTTTGTCTAGAATCTGATGAAACTAATTATTTCTATATGACAACAACACCGATGCTTATACAGCTGCAGCTGTAGTTCTGTCTCTCACTGCCTCAGTGTATTCTACGACTTTATACACAGTTTGGTATTCAAAGAAATTACTTAGATACTCACTCCCTTCCGAAGTCAAATTTCTTCCTATCTTCACGGAAAAATGATTTACTCCGTTTTGTGGATATGAGAAATATAACGACCAATTTGTGTGCTTTTATATAAAAATTAACTAACGTCTAGCAGCAGTATATATATATAAAATCAAAAATAAGCAACAAGAATAACTTCGGTAATTTGGTACGATCGTTTCACGCTACATCATTTTATTGAATATTGTAAGTATTACAACTGTTTTAAAATGTTGAGCAATCATCAGCCACTAGTAGAGGTTTCACATTAATACATAATATTCATACCAATTGATAACATTATAGAGAAGGTAGATATATAGACAAAGATGTCGATTTAAATTCTAAGAACAGTGTATATATATTATATATATTATATATATATATATATATATATATAATATATATATATATATATATATATATATAATATATATATATATATATATACATATATATATATATACACTGTTGTATCTGGAGAGAGTCATTTTCTTATTGTGCCTTATAACGTAACACACTCACCGGTAAAATTTCCACTTATTTCTTATTTTTATTTTCCTAAAATTTTCGTTACGTCATGCATCCTTTTCAGTAGTCTTGACTCTCTTTCAATTGACCTGAGAGTTAAGACGACTGAAAAGGTTGCAAGACGCACGAAAATTTTAGGTAAATAAAAATAAGAAAAAAGTGGACATTTTACCGGTGAGTGTGTTACATTATAAGGCACAACAAGAAATGACTCGCCCCAGACACAACAGTATACCCCTGTTCTACTCCTTTGCCCCAACTTTCTCTCACTCTTTCTTCCTGCTTCTTGAGTAACGCTGCGATGGTCTGGTCGCAGGGACCGGGAAACCGGGCCCATGAGCCTGGCTAGGCTTGAAAAGGGTGCATAAATAAATAAATAAATAGGGTAACGTGACCGACTTCTCAGCCACCTCAAAATTGCTGGCATTGTGTTAAAACTTGTTACAACAGTGTACACACCTTCGAAAAGTTTTCGCTGCTTCTGGCATATTCCAAAGAAAAATGTCGGATTCCTTGTCGCTAACACGTTGACCATTCACTATAAAAGAACAGACTTTACAATGGATTGTTGCGGATGTAAGTAATAAAAGAAAGAATAAAACTGCTTCGTAACACTTGAGTAATGAATATATTTACATATTTAAAGAGAATTTCTGTTAAAATAAAGTGCGTTAACCCCACCTCAGCGCCTTAGTATTATATATTCGAAAGCGAGAGAACATGTCCTTCTATCCAATGCATTTATTACAATCGCAGATTTTACAGCTTCAGCCGATTTCACAAGTTCTATTTTCTTTCGACAATCTGCAAAGCACAGCGTTTCACTCAGATGGAATAACTTCCAGCCACAACAGTCTCAACAGCTATTATATGTCTCACATCTTTTCGACATGTTGCATACCAGTCTTCATGAAAGATTAACATTTCCAGCCGATCACGTTAGAGTAGATTAAACTGTCAACACTTTACATTCTACATGCTAACCAAATTCACATGTAACAGTTTGGAACGCTATTTTTGGATTTAGCCTTCAGAATTGAACATAGCCTAATGGCGATGTAAACATCACAGGATGTCGTACGACGTCGAGATCTTAAAGCACCGTTTATCTAGCATTACGTCGTCTCGTTTTTGGTTTGTAATGCCGACAGAGATTGTGATAAAATTATATTAACTGCGTTGCTAGTGAGTAAATTAATAATAAACTTAGTGAAATCTAATGATAGTTTTCGTTAATATACCTTATTACTTTATTATCTTCGTCTAGTTTTTCCAATAGTGATCTTTGAACTAATTACAGTCACGGCCGTGTGGGTAAGAATTTCGATTCGCAAACACTTGGTGCCGAGTACAGTCCAACTACGCGGCACCTTGGGCAAGTTTCTCCTACTATAGCCTGGGATCGAACAATGACTCTCGACTTATATCACAACATGGTTGAGTCCATACAATAGGATTTAACTACACCTCCATTTAGAGCACAGTTTAAGCTATCTTTTCGTGGAAGAAGTTTTATGTTCCTATAACCTGTGTTAATTCTGTAACACTTTAAAATGGAAGATAAGAAAGTTCATTTTCGGCACTTTGGGAACCAGACAAAAATTGCTGCAGCTCGGCTGGGATGTGTTACCCCACCGTCCATATTCACCAGATGTTGCTCCTTCGGATTTTTACTTATTCAGGTCTCTGTAGGGTAGTCTTAATGGTAAACATTTCAATTCTTTGGATGACGTAACAAGATACCTTGATGAATTCTTAGCCATGAAACCACCCCAAATTCTGGGAAGAGGGTATTTTCAAGTTAAAGGAAAGATGGAGACGCATTTGCACAACAAAATGGTTCATATTTGGTTGATTAAAAATGTAATGACAAGTATTTATTGACCTTGATGAATTCTTTGCAATGAAACCAACTCAATTCTGGGAAGAGGGTATTTTCAAGTTAAAGGAAAGATGGAGACGCATTGCGCAACAAAATGGTTCGTAGTTGGTTGATTAAAAATGTAATGTATTTATTGACCTTTTTCTTTCCTTTAAAAATCGTCACGAACTTTCCGGACAACCCAATACTTATCTATGTCCTAATTAATTTCCTTGTTTCTCTACTAACTGAATGTTAATGGGTAATGTGTGTAGACGCTGCACTAGATGGAGGTTTAATCTGTAGATTTTGGAAAGTTCATAGTGGCACTCAACTTAGAATTAATGAAATTAATTAATAGAAACGTTAACAACTCATAACTTAGAACTGGGTGTTGGAAGGTGAAACGAAGCAGGAAGATGTTGGTACGTGTTGGATAATGAATTTATGAGTTAATATTAAGAGCGATGTGATTAAAGTTTGCCAGTAGGGGGCATCATGTGTAGCCACAAAACATCGACTCAGTTTGCTTCTTTAGAGATACAACTGGCTTTTCTAGTATATGCTGTTTCATAGCCATTCAATACGTTTTCCCGAAAGTCGCGATGACAGGAAACTCGAGTAGTGAGGTAAACATTCGTTTTCCTTATATAATATACTCTATAACCTGCAATGAGTACGCCTTTCAGGTTCGTTCGACAAATGCACTAACACACACTCACACAAGCATACACATATTTGAGTGTACGTGCATATGCATATATAAATATACACGTAAACGTGTACATGTACATATATATATATATATATATATATATATATATAATATTGGAAGGTTTGGGGATGATGTACAGGTATTATATATTAGAAGAAATGAGGTAATCAGAAGATCGGATGGTTTGTATTTACAGATATTTATTTATATATTACATTTTTTACATATATATCATATCACTTAGTTCATTAGCGCTTTCTCCCATTCTAGTGGGGTTTCCAAATGAAAATAAGTTCCTTTGCTGGGGATTTTAATCATTTTATAGTTTCTCGTTGTGATGGGGAGGAATGTCTCTTGTACTGTCTTACAAAGCCTCTATTAAACAATTCATTAATAAAAGATGTTATTCAGACCATATAGAAAGCATATACTATAAAAACCTTACTCTAAAAGTCTATATGGTGTGAATAACATCTTTCATTATTGAATTGTTTAATAGAGGTTTTTCTTTAAATTAATACGTATATTATATAATGTGAAACTTAATTTTAAATTATCAAATTGAATTTCTCCCTGTAAGTTCTGGAATTATATTCCCTATTATTATTATTATTGAGTGAGAGAGTGGTTCATGCCATTAAAGTGACACTGAGGTAAAATATACGAAGCCCAATATACCCATCATGACTACTCGTCTGATAAGGGTACACCAGGCACATGCATCACAACCATATGTGCGCGACATGGTGATCTCATATCAAGATAAACAGTGCATGACCTTGCAGGTGGGGCCCAGTTAGAATTTTCTTCAGGTCGAGTAGCCCATCCCACTCAAAAGGTCCCCGAATAAGGGTTGTTTAAGGATGTTGAAAGAACCACCTATGTTTCCAGAGGTGAATTATTCATACTCCAAAAAATCCCTCTCAACACATGGCTATGATGCTCCCCCACTACTCCTGCTCGTGATCAGAGATGCACATATCGTCAGCCACTAAGGGACATGCTCAACTGGTTAAGGTCAAACAACTGACAAGCAAATCTGTGGTATTGAGCAGAATATTTGCTGTAGCCTATTATTATTATTATTATTATTATTATTATTATTATTATATTATTATTAGTATTATTATTATTTTATATATATTATATATATTATATATATATATATATATATATATATATATACATTTATAAATATATGTATATATCTAAATAAAATATTGTGAGTGCTTGTCTGTGGGGGCTGGGGATATAGTCCTTAATTAGTTCCTGTCTTTCCTTATATTTTCCATTTGGGATTTTGCAAGTTATTATTGAAAAATTTTGAAAACTTCAAAAAGAGTTAATATATTTGCTAGAAGCCAGAGCGTTGATTGGTAAAATTCCGATAACTGGAAGGGATAATTAAAAGCGCATCGATAGACAAAATGCAAAGGTCACCCAATAGAATTGATTTCTTTAAAAAGGTCAACATGTAGTTAATTAACAAAGTTAATTATCTCTAAAGCTATATTTAAATCAATTATCAACACTCATTTCAGTTCCCTAAATAATAAGATATCTCCCCACAAGCATATACGTATATATATATATATATAATATATATATATATATATAACATCTATATATGCACACACACTATGTGTGTGTAAGTGTGTGTATGTATATATATATAATATATTATATATATATATATTTAATTATTCATAGAGCCATATGTATGCGTATGAATGCTTAATACCATACACACATGCACACAAGAACTCTCACACACATTCATAAATGTGTGTATATGTATGTATATATATATATAGTGAGAGAGAGAGGGAGAAATGAAACGATAGAAAGAGAAACAGTGAGAGGCAGAGTGATGGACATGAAGTAATTGATATATAAAACCACATGCATATACATTGAATATATATATATATATGTACACACACACATATATATATATATACATATCCATATATACACCGATATATGAATATGTATTTGCATGGATGCTGTCAAATATAAACATATATGCACATAGACAAACCCAAACCGGTGCAGAGTCTAACACACTCACACAAACACTATGTTTCTCAGCCCTTCTTTTACTGCGCGATGCATTTCCTCTTTACTCTTTTACTTTTTTACTTGTTTCAGTCATTTGACTGTGGCCATGCTGGAGCACCGCCTTTAGTCGAGCAAATCGACCCCGGGACTTATTCTTTGTAAGCCCAGTACTTATTCTATCGGTCTCTTTTGCCAAACCGCTAATTGACGGGGACGTAAACACACCAGCATCGGTTGTGAAGCAATGATACGGGGACAAACACAGACACACAAACATATACACACACACACTTATATATACACATATATACGACGGGCTTCTTTCAGTTTCCGTCTACCAAATCCACTCATAAGGCATTGGTCGGCCCGGGCCTATAGCAGAAGACACTTGCCCAAGTTGCCACGCAGTGGGACCGAACCCGGAACCATGTGGCTGGTTAGCAAGCTACTTACCACACAGCCACTCCTGCGCCTATGTATGGAACAAATTAAAAACAACCTTTATTTTACTTTTATCTTAGTCGATGAAATACACATCGGAAATTTTGGCCCAAGGCCAGCATTTTTCGGTGGGTGGGGCAGAATGGGTTGAGTCGATTTCATCGAATCTAGTACTCAACTGCTACTCATTTTATTGACTGCACGAGAATGAAAGACAACGTCGAACTCAGTAGGATTTGACTTAGGAATGAAAACTCAAATGCTACTGAGTCCGCTGGGTACTTTATCGGACAAGCTAAATATTCTATCTGTTCACCGCACTGTTGGTTGTTACATATGTATATCTATATCTATATCTATATCTATATCTTTATCTCTATCTATCTATCTATCTATCTATCTATCTATCTATCTATCTATCTATCTATCTATCTATCTATCTATCTATCTATCTATCTATATATATATATATATATATATATCTAGTGTGTGCGTATGTATATGTATGTATATATGTATATATGTACAATATATATATATATATATATATATATATATAGATATATATAAATATATATATATATACATATACATGTACATATGTGTATTTGAGTGTGTGTATAATATATATATATTGATATAATATAATATAATATATATATATATATTATATATATATATATATATATATATATATATATATATATATATATATATATACATATATTGGTTCATGAATTTGTGCGACAAAAGATTTTCGAATAACGGACATGGGTTAAAATAAGAACAGTGACAAACGAGTGAAGAGCGAATATTAGTCCGTGTGTGTTTATTTTGGAAAAAGGTTCATCCTGAAACCACAACTATATGTATGATATATATATATATATATATATAATATATATATATATATATATCTATACAACGGGAAGGTTTACGAAAATAAACAAAAGACGAAGGCAGGTGGAGTACAAACAAACAATGTATTTGTATGGCGCTCAGGATAGAAATAAATCAAGTCTTCTACGTTTCGAGCCTACGCTCTTCGACTGAAAAATACAGAGAAAATAAACAAGGAGAGAAAAAAATTGCGTGTAGGGGCTATATAAACATAAATATAAAGACAAGTAGATGAATAGCTATCTAGCTAGAATGATAGATATAGGAGCGGGATTGTATGAATATTTTATATCTCTTTGCAACCAACAGTTTCATGCTCCCCCCACTGCGTGCCGCCATGGAGAAATGTGTTCAACTATAACTCCGAGCTGACCATTAACTTGATGGACAGATGCTATGCGGAAGTTCTTCCCATCTATAAATATGTGTGTGTATGTGTGTGTATGTGTATGTTTGCATGTGCATATGAGAGAAAAATTGTGTGCGTGTGTGTGTGTGTGTGTGTTTGTTTGTGTGTGTGTTTGTGTGTGCATTTATGTTCCTTATATTTGTGATATTTTTCCCCATCTCGCTTAGCATGTAATTTGGGTTCGTTTAACGTAGCAGTTCGACAAAATAAGTTCATACAATAATTCTTAAGAATGAAAAAAAAAAGATTACATGAGATGAATATACTATTTAGGCGGTGCTCCAGCATGGCCGCAGTCGAATATGTGAACCAAGGGAAAGATCAAACATTTTTGAATAGAATAGAAAGTAAAAAAGAGGGAGAGGGAAAGGGAGGTATCCATAGCAAAGTATTTGCAAGCGTTTACGCAAAACCTATTTACACCGTTAAAATCACAACAAGGCAATGTCCTACATGCATAGGGGAAATCGAATTTAATAGTTGTTGGTCCATCTTACAACAAACGGATATGAGTAATTTCCTGTCAAAATCCATGGAGATTACCCATAGAGATTTCTCTGACATCGTTGGTGGTGTGGATACATCTCCAGTCAGTTTGTCGCCTCTTGTTGGCTTCCGGTTTTATGGCGCACTGATTGACGGTCTATAGAAGCCAGCGTGTGTAATAACTGGATTAGTTTAATCTTCTTCAGTATTTCTGCTATTAACAACAACTTCCGGCGAGACGGCGTGCTGGGAGAATCGGTAGCACACCGGGCCAAAATGCTTAACTGAATTTCGTCCATCTTTACGATCCATGTTCAAATTCCGCTCATATCGACTTCGCCGTTTTATCGCCTCAAAGTCGATAAAATAAATACCAGGTGAGGACTAGGGATGATGTAATCAATTAATGACATTGCTAGCCATGATCCAACATTGTAAACCAAAACCAAAGTGCGATAGAGAATTGGGCAGGTCGTTTAGTAAATCGGGTAACCCCCAGATCTCAATGCACAGATTAAAAATCACTCCGAGCTGCAACTTAAATTTACCTGTCAAAAATCTGGGGTGTGATAAAACAAAGTAACTGTGAAATATAGGGGTCGATGCCTGCTATTGCACTGTTCAGCTCAATAGGTCTGACCATGTGACTATATAAAAAACGAAAAATAAGGAGGAATTATTTATTCTGAGGGTGGCATTTACCCATTGCCTGACATTTTGAAAGTTGTCTGTTCCGCTGGTGATTAATATATTCACATTTTGAAAAATATGCATACCTACATATAGGTATACACACTCAGACATCTATACACACACATAGACATGCATACATAGCAACACACACGATATGCATTTATATATAATGTGTATCTGTGTATTTCTGTGTGTTTTGTGTCTGTGTGTGGGGGGGGGTGTTTGTGGCAGTGTGTCTCGTCGTATAAAGCAAGTAGTTTGGAGTCAATTGTAAATAGCTTCTCTGTAACTGATACCAATAACAAGAACAACAACAACAACAGCAACAACGACAACAACAATGTCAATGGTGATGATAGGAATAATTGTGATGATCATGATGGTGATGGTGATGGTGATGTTTAATTTGACCTGAATAAGCGTCTTTTTCTTATATATATATATAGATATAAGTATGTATGTATGTATGTATGTATGTATATATATATATATATATATATATACACACAACATATAATATATGTATGTATGTATGTATATTTATATATAATATATATATATATATATATATATATATATATATTTAAATATTTTGTTTTATAATATATTGATGTAAAAATAAACATTCTAAAATGTCCAGCCCACAAAATATATAAAGTGAATAAAACGAAAGAATAAAAACAAGCAAAACAAATCCAAGGAGAAAAAAAGGAAACAGGTAACAAAAAGCAAAAAAAAAAAGAAAAAATACAAAGGTAAAATATAAACAAAAACAAGCAAACGAATAAAAAAGAAAAACCCTAAAATTGGGAGTAAATATGAAGATATTCGATTGAATTAATAGGATGAAATATTTGAATCGAAGAGGAAATTCGATGAAAAAAAAAAATGAAATAAAAATTGCAAAAAAGAAAAAAAAATGAAAATACAAATTAAAAAGTAAGAATTAAAAGAAATGCAGGAAATTAAACAGAAAATCAGGTCTCAATAATAGATGAGATGAAAGGGTTCTGGTGTCACACTTCATGTTCCACGTCACAACTAATGAAAACCACGCAGCACACTGCGCCGTGAAAGAGAACACTTCATGGCTGTGTACAAAATTTACAAATTACACAAACTAGCAAAGCAGAAATACAAATACACACACGCTCTTACATTTATAAATACATATACATACATACATACATACATATATTATATATATATATATTTATTTATTTTATAGAAGGAGCTTCTACAGGACTAGAACTGTTTCATTCAAATGAAATCATCAGGAAGCTTGCTGTCAAAATAAGTTCTGGCATCAGACTTATTTGACAGCAAGCTTCCTGATGATTTCATTTGAATGAAACACTTCTAGTCCTGTAGAAGCTCCTTCTATAAAATAAATTATTTACTCTGCTATTATTGATACCTTATTTACTGTTGTTAACCTCGACTCAACCGGGACCTACATATATATATATATTATATATATATTATATATATAATATATATATATATATATATATATGTTTATATATGCATATGTATAGTCGAGATATAAATGTGTATTCTTTTATTATTTTCATCTACTTGTTTCAGTCATTAGACTGCGGCCAGGCCGGAGCTCCACCTTTCGTCGAACAAATCGACCCCAGTACTTATTCCTTGTGAGCGTAGTACCTATTCTATCGGTCTCTTTCGCCGAACCTCTAGATTACGAGGACCCAAACACACCAGCATCGGTTGTCAAGCGATGTTGGGATGACAAACACAGACACACAAACATACACACACACACATATATATATATATATATATGTATGCATATACAGATATATATATATATATGTATGTATATGCATATATAGGTGGAATTCACAAAAACAAAAGACGAGGACAGGTGGTGTAGACAACAAACATATGTATCAGTTTAACGCCCAGGAAGTGAAAATATCTTTAATGTTTCGAGCATACGCTCTTCCACAGAAAATACACAACCTGTAGTGGCTAGCGATCAATCATCTATATATATATATATATTATATTTATTATACATACATACACACACATATATATACATACACGCGCGTAAACAGACATATATAATGAACTCTCCCCGAAATTGCTGGCCCTGTAGCTGAATTTGATATAAATATTTAAAGAGATTCTTGTAGTTAAACAGCAATATGAAATACCGCAGCGACCACAGCTATTTTCACCAACATCACCATCACTAACAACATCAACAACACCAATAACCAAAATCGTCTATTAGATTCCCAGCTTGACCTGCTAAAGGTAACAGTCATGTCACCCTCAAATCTTACCTTCAATTTTTTGAAAATATATTCAACGAGTAATGAAAGCCTTTTCTTTACTAAACAAAAATTTAAAACAGGGTGGTCATAAATAATTTGCTTTACCAAATCTGAAAACAGCGAGAAACAATGACCAAAGAATAAATGGTAAATGTTAGTAGAATGGTATTCACAGGGTTCCATGGAAAAGAAAATGTGTAGCGTTCATAGTGGGAACACGTTGGTTAAACACGTCTGCTCGATCAAAGACGTCCAGGGCCTCCGCAACATCAAGTACAACAACAACACACGATAAAAAGAAAAGAACACAACACAGCACCGACAACTCTTGGGGAATTTAATTAAAAATAAAATAAATCTTGGTTTGGTATTTTTGTAGTTTCAGACATTAAAACTATTAACAAACAATAAAAAATAAAATAAGTGACAGAAGAAAATATGTTATTTATAGCCGCTTTATAGCATCAAACATCCTGACTAACTAGAGATGTAGTAGAGACTTTATTAACACTATTTACAACCTCTACTAAATTCTATTAGATTATGCGTGTGGATATAGGTGGGAATGTGGAGGCGTGAAGTATACATACAAGTATACAAGTGTACATATATGCGTACAAATATATAAATATATATGTATGTATATATGTATATATCTATATATATATATACATATGCGTGTGTATGTGTATATGTATATATATATATGTGTGTGTATATATACATACATATGTATATATATATATATATACATGTATGTGCATATGATTATATACATACATATATTAATATATATATACAATATATTTGTGCTTATATATATATATGTATATTATACACACACACACACACACACACACCACATATATATATATATATATATATATATCAATATATATAACACAAACATATATGTGTATATATAAATAAAAGCATGACATATATTCATATATATATATATCATATTATATATATTTATATAAACATATATATATATATGTATACATAACCTATATATTATACATATATATGTATATATATACACAAACATATATATTACATATATATGTATATATAAATGAAAACACATATGAAAACATATATGATATATATTCATGTATATATATATATATATATATAAATATATATATCAACAAATTATATGTTACATTAAGCATGAAAAAGTCTTAAATAAATGGTAGACTGCCTCTCCAGCAACGAACGAATAACACAGACAACCACGATAGAAGAAAAATAACAAAACATATATCAGAAAAAAATTATAAAAAATAAAATATAGAACAAGAAACACAAAGCGAAAAAACATGACGTAGACCAAACGAAATTCCAATAAAGAAATGTTGGAAGCAATTTAAAAAAACACCTCCACCATCAATTACTTTAGAATATCTATCATTACTGGAAGTGTTATAATGAAGTCGAACACAGGCGCAAGACGACGCCATATTTGGTTGGTAGGATAAGATTAGTTGCAGGCGAGACGTTGTTAGTTGGTGTTAACCGACACCAGTAAATGACTGGTATGTTATTAGATTTCCCCTCAGAAAAGGGCTAATGGATGAGAAAAGAAAATCAGCATTGGTAGGAATATCAAGTCAAGTCCGAGCCTTGTTTACGCGAGTAAATAGTCTTTAAACGGTTTCTCCAGCTACGTTTTGAGACTCTCAAATTTCGTGTTTTCTTCGTCATCACGTGATCACTGTTTGTCTGTCTATCAATGTCTGTCTGTCTATCTCTCTGTGTCTACCTGTCTCTGTCTGTCTGTTTGATTCTCTCTCTATCTGTCTATTTTTTCTGTCTGTCTCTCACACACTCTCTCTATGCATATATGTATGTATCTATCTATATATATCTCTGTCTGTCTATCTCTGTCTCTCACTCTCTCTCTCTCTCTCTCTCTCTCTCTCTCTCTCGCTTTCTGTCTCTGACGAGTAGGACAAACTTGGTTTAGCAAGATGTAAACAAACGAATTGATCTGACCCCAGGTTCGAACTGCGATAAGGGTCCATTTACAAAGAACGTATGTGTACATATATACACACATATTATTCACACATACACACACACACACACTCATATATGTACATATACATAGATATACATATATATATAGTATATGTATATGTACATATATATAGCATATCTATATAGTATATATGTAGTCTATACATATATACATATATATGTATATGCCCACGCATACATCGATGTAAAGTGGACATCTGCCATAATGTATGGGAAATTTTCGCCTACTTCTATGAAATACAGTACCAGATAAAATCTAAGCCAAAAACAACTCCACCACCACAGCTTAAATCGACATGTGTAATTAATAAGATGATGCTCTCCATTTTTGTGAAATATTAAATATATAATTTGGAATGAGATGTATCCATTGCAATTCTTACGAATTACAAATTCTATTGACATCGATAATTCGAAGAGACAATTAGTATGACAGATATAAATGAAAATTTTGCGTGACAAACAATCAGGTTTACCACTAAGCAATTAACGAATAATTTGCTCTCATTTATTTTTCAGTTTTTCTATGTTATTATTTTGTGATATGTTCCCAAACCAAGAGAAAACGGCTGAGATTGTTAGGAAAACATGATCTGAGGGGAAATGTGATGAATATACACACGTATAATTACGGAGATAGATACACAGCATTAACGCATACACGCACGTACGAGCACATTCACGCACATGTACTTATCATACGTACATATGATATATATATATAAATATATATATATACATAGATACATACATATATATATATAGGTATATATATATATATACATACATATACATATATATATATATATATATATATATATATACATATATAAATGTGTGTTGGTATGTGTATGAATATGTGAGCAAGTACTTATTTATGTGTGTGCGCATGTATGTAAATATATATATATATATGTATATATATATATATATATATATATGTACATTTATATACACACACGCAAAAACACATATGTACATGCATAATGCAAACACACACACACATATGGTTTATAATGTAAATTTTGTGAACC
>NW_021833975.1:25000-27500 GCF_006345805.1 Octopus sinensis | reverse complement strand
AAAATATATTGGTCAACACGGTGTTATAGAAGAAGAATTTCTTCTAAAGTGGCACACAATGAAACCGAACCCAAATGGATACAAACCAAACGCGTTAACCCCCACAGCCACGCCTCCGCCTATGCCAAATACGAAACATAGTTGGGGACTTTTGTCATGTTAACAATACTTTTCTGTATTGATGTATTTATTATCATTGCTCTCTGCAATTAATTCCGTGTGTTAAAGGTGTTCAAATATTCATAATTTATTTCACTTCAAATCCAACTGCATAGCAGTTAGCTTCTATCAAGGAACGCATAATGTTATGTATTGAATATAATTTCGCATGCAACCTTGAAACTTTTACAGCGCTAAACCGCTTAGCTATCAATAAAATATTGTCATACGCTCCACATTTCTATATTAAATAGTAATTTCTGAAACCATCAAATAAATTGTTGGAAGTAATGAAATTTACATTAGATTAATTAGAAATGGAATTTGCGTGATAACTTGTGGGGAAGCACAGAGTTCCTGAAATGCAGACATTTTAAAAGGAGAGAAATAGACAATATATAAGCGATGTAGGAAAGTAACAATATCCATGGTGAGTTAATGAGAGAGTGAGCCTTAATGAACTCGCTTGACTGGTTACTATTAACGACTAAATTTCCCTTTAAATTACAAACTGCCGTTGCGGGTCGCGGGATGCTGGAAATAAAATATTTATGAAATTGTTATGTTTTATCTTTTATCGCTTACTTGTTGCAGTCAGTGGATTGTGGTCATTCTGGAGCTTCGCCTTGACGGATTTAGAGACAAAATTCTTGTCGAAGAAACAGGTGCAGGCGTGGCTGTGTGGTAAGAAATTTGTTTCCCAGTCACAGAGTTCCGAGATCAGTCCCACTGCATGGCAACCTGAGCAAGTATTTTGTATTATGGCCTCGGGCCGACGAAAACCTAGTCAGTGGATTTTGTAGAGGGAAACTGAAAGAAGCCTGAAGAATACAGTATATATATATCTATATCTATATATATATATGTGTGTGTGTGTATGTGTATGTTTGCTCAGCACTACCACCACCATTTGAGAACCGGTGATGGTGTGTTTACGTCCTCGTAAATTAGCGGTTCGGCGAGAGTAACCAATAGAATAAATACCAAGCATTAAAAGATGTCCTGAGTTCAATTTGTTCCACTAAAACGTCTTCAAGGCGGTGCCCCAGCGTGGCCACAGTCTACTGACTGAAACAAGTAAAAGATAAAAGATACCCACCTCCGCATGCACATATTCTTATCTAAGGTACTCATTTTATCTGGGGTTTTTTTTTTGCAGAACCGCTAATTACGAAGACAAACCCACCAACCAACACCGGTATAAGTTAGAGGTGTTTAGAGACTCTAAGGGATAGATATATCCAAAGGCACACCTGATAATTACCTCAGTAGGTATAGTCCTTAGTAAAAGGTATACGGCAGCAGGTAATTTAGCTGTAAACCGTAGTTTGATTTATACAGACGTAAAAAAAATGGAGGTAAAATAGCAATAAGAAGTGTGTCTTTTGTGCTAGGAAGCCATTATTTAATTAGTTAAGAAAGGTGAGAGTAAGGACGAGTTACGATCGTTTCTTAACTAATTACATAATGGCTTATTGTTATTTTCCCTCCATTTTATTTTCGTCTATATATATATATATATATATATATATATATAAACCGGTCGCGGTCTTAAAGCGACGAAAATATTTTGACAAATTAAACTTAAATGTTGAAGTGAATCGAACGGCTTTTGTGTGTTTCTTAAATGGCTTATAAACACCTTCCACGCTGCAATTGTTTTCGTTCCAGCACACGAACTCAGATCAAATCACTTGCTATGCAAGTACATCTCGTAATATATATATATTATATATATATATATATATATATATAATATATGTAATGATTTACGTGTGTGTGTGTGTGTGCGCGCGCTGGATCTTCATATTTTCTGTATATCAAAATGCCCTCACAGGTAATATATCAGAGTCAGGTGGGTCTAAACAAAAAATAAATTGACCAAAACGCAACACAACCAGTCACTCAAACACGAGCGACATGTTTCATCTGTCGTTGTAACAGCGAAGACGGATTCTCATAGAGTGTTTGAAAGAATCCTTCCTCCTGGCAATATTATCTCTTCTTTCGGTTGGTTATTTTCGTAATATCATGTGGCGACACTGACCGCCAATTTGTCTCTTTCGAATCACGTTTATCAAGTGTATACACATATCCATGTGTAGATATGTGTACAGCTCACTATAGCTATCGGGATGTATGTAGGCATATATAAATGTATGTGTGTATGTGTATTTATGTATGTATGCATCTATGTACATATGTATGTATCTATGTATGGATCTCTATCCATATTTATATATACATGCACAAACACACGGAAATACACACAGATATATCTATCCATCTATCTTTCTATAGAGAGATAAATATATAGATATACATATATATATGTAAATAC
>NW_021833975.1:0-20000 GCF_006345805.1 Octopus sinensis | reverse complement strand
ACGGAACAGCCTGCTCGTGAAATTAACGTGTAAGTGGCTGAGCACTCCACAGACACGTGTACCCTTAATGTAGTTCTCGGGGATATTCAGCGTGACACAGAGAGTGACAAGGCCGGCCCTTTGAAATACAGGTACAACAGAAACAGGAAGTAAGAGCGAGAGAAAGTTGTGGTGAAAGGGTACAGCAGGGATCACCACCATCCCTGCCGGAGCCTTGTGGAGCTTTAGGTGTTTTCGCTCAAAAAACACTCACAACGCCCGGTCTGGGAATCGAAACTGCGATCCTACGACCGCGAGTCCGCTGCCCTAACCACTGGGCCATTGCGCCTCCACAAACTTATATCTACCAAACATAATATTGTTGATTTATTTTGATATTTTTAAATACCTATGTTTTTGAAGGGGATATTGTTTTCTTATCGTTTGATGAAAATTGTCAAATTTAGCCCTAACACCCTGCAGATATAGAAGAGAACATTGTTGTTTTTTTTGGTGAGGGTAGCAGGATAATGGACATAGATACGTACAAAGATAGATAGATAAATAGATAGAAGGACAGATAATTGTTTACAGAACCTCTTCTCTTCCTTCTTAAGAACAAGAAAAACAAAACCCTTTCAGTGATGACAGCACCCTAGACTTTCATTATTTTCCCAATCCTACAACTGACATCTTGGAGAGGTCACCATCCTTGAATCCATATTAATATAATGGTAAATGACTAAATAAATAAATGAATATTGAAAACACATATTTATCTATCTATCATTCTATCTATCTATCATTCTATCTATCTAACTATCTCCATTGTCCTGGGACATCAGCAAAAGATAACTAAAAAAGGAAAAAAACAATGTTCTCTTCTAACAGACACGCGCGCACACACACATCCACACACATCCACATACACACACACATATATATAATACATTAAAAGTAAGTTTGAATCTTGCTTGCTTGCAATGTTACTCAGCCAAACTGGCGCATAATGGGAAAATGTTCCGAAAATAATCTTCATCATGAAAAGGAATAATCTCTAATTTTTTATTAGACAGCAAGCCAACAACGGAAGAATACGATTTTTTTAACAATAAATGTTTCTATTTTCGTTCTTGTGAAACAATAATTTAATCATTTAGAAATATTTTTAAGTAAATATGATTTCAAACATGTAAGTTGTTTGTACAGTAAGTATTAATATTTTAGCTGCCTTTAAGCAAATTATTTTCAAGTGAATACCATTACAATTTTTGGGGCATATTTAAAAGTATTGTAAAGTGAAAACGATTTCAAAAATACGGCAGATATTTCGTAAAAAGCCGTTCGTAACCTCAGTTTGAAATAGTATTTTCCACGAACCACATAGTTCCGGGTTCAGTACCACTGCATGGCACCTTGACCAAGTGTCTTCTACTATAGCCTCGGGCAGACCAAAGCCTTGTGAGTGGATTTGATAGACGGAAACTGAAAGAAGCCCGTCGCATATATGTATATGTATATATGTATGTGTGTGTATATATTTATGTGTCTGGGTTTGTTCCCCCAACATCGCTCAACAACCGATGCTGTTGTGTTTACGTTCCCCGTTTCGGCAAAAGAGATCGATAGAATAAGTACTAGGCACGACTAAAGGCGGTGCTCTAGCATGGCCAGAGTCAAATGACTGATACAAGTAAAACTGTAGGCTTTTTTCGATTGCATTCAACGTATCTCACATCCACAGATTTGGCTGCTATTTCTACCACGCACTGGTACCACATAAGAGCTATTTGCGATGAAGGACCTTAAATACATGTTACGTGATAGCAGGGGGTGCAAGAAATAGCAGCTAAATCCTTCTTTTTCTGGGGAAGGTAGCCGTTTACATATGATTTCGATGTCACATTCGTTGAAAGCATGGGAAATCACGGTTCCTCTAGTATACACGTACAAACTAATATAGTTAGACAATGCAAGCATATATATATATATATATATATACTCTTTTACTCTCTTACTTGTTTCAGTCATTTTGACTGCGGCCATGCTGGAGCACCGCCTTTAATCGAGCAACTCGACCCCGGGACTTATTCTTTTGTAAGCCCAGTACTTATCCTATCGGTCTCTTTGCCGAGCCGCTAAGTAACGGGGACATAAACACACCAGCATCGGTTGTCAAGCAATGCTAGGGGACAAACACAGGCACACAAACACACACACGCATATATATATATACATCTATGAGACGGGCTTCTTTCAGTTTCTGTCTACCAAATCCACTCACAAAGCTTTGGTCGGCCCGAGGCTATAGTAGAAGACACTAGCCCAAGGTGCCACGCAGTGGGACTGAACCTGGAACCATGTGGTTGGTAGACAAGCTACTTACCACACAGCCTCTCTTGCGCCTATATATATATATATGTATATATATATATTATATATATATATAATATATATATATATATATATATATATATATAATATATATATATATATATATATATATATATATGTATATATATATAAAGAGAGAAAGAGAGGGAGAAAGAAAGAGGGGGAGGAGGATCATATGGTGTCTGCTTATAGTGTAAAAATAGTCGGAGAGCAAACTGTCGTGTTTATCGAGCCAAAGAAATGCATTCGATTTAAAACTATTGATTTAAGAACAAATAACAAGCGTATTGCGATATGTACACTATTAAATTTTAAACTCTGTCGTCATCATCATCATCAATATCATCATCATCATCATCATCAACATCATCATCATCATCATCACCATCCTTCTTCTTCTTTTTCTTCTTTTTGTTCTTCTCCAAATCCTCCTCCTCCTTTTCTTTTTCGTTTTCATTTTCTTTCGTTCTTCTTTTTCGTATTCCTCGTCGTCTTCTTCCCTCTTTCTTCTTCTTCTTCTTCTTCTTTTTCGTGTTATTTTTCTTTTCTTCTTCGTCTTCGTCTTCTTCTCTTTCGTCTAATTTTACTTTTCTTCTTTTTCTTTTCTACTTCCTCTTCTTCATCTTCTTCTTTTTCTTCTTCCGCTTCTTCTTCTTCTCCTCCTCCTTCTTCTTCTTCATCATCTTCTTCTTCTTCTCCTTCATCATCATCATCTTCTTCTTCTTCTTTCTCCTCCTCCTCCTCCTTCTTCTTCTCCTCCTTCATCATCATCATCATTATCTTCTTCTTCTTCTTCTTCTTTCTCCTCCTCCTCCCGCTCCTCCTCCTTCTCCTTCTTCATATTTCACATGCAATACAAAGATTAACTCGAGTGTATTTTGTCCAATCTTTAGTAGCCACTCTTTAAACAAACGAATTTAAACAAGAGGCGGGCGATAGAAAATTTTAATACGAAAAATACCAGCTCTTAATATCATCAAGATCACTTTAGCATTCATCCCTAATTGATTTTTAAAGCAATTACAATGCAAATAGTCTTAGTAAATATTAATAATAACAATAATAATAATAACAATAATAATAATAATAATAATAACAACAACAATAATAATGATAATAATAATAATAATAATAATAATAATGAGAATAATCGTAATAATAATAATTATTATAATAATAATAATAACAGTAATAATAATAATAATAATGATAAAATAATAATAATATATAATAATAATAATAATAATAATAATAATAATAAAATAATAATAATAATAATAATAATAATAAAAATATAATAATAATAATATAATATAATAATATAATAATATAATAATAATAATAATAATAATATAATAATAATAATCATATTAATAATAATAATAACAAAATATGCAGTAATATGTTGTGTACATATCGCGATATGAATTTAGATAGTAACTATCTGATAGGTGTAATGAAAGCTTGTCTCTCTATAGGTTGCATAAAAAAAATATAAATATTCCAGTTAATATTTCCTTTTGAATTATTTCTCCTTCGCGGATTCTTATATTTTTGTGAAATTTGATGATCACATTTGATTTGAGCGGAATATGTAAATATATTTACAATTCAAATATGTCGTGTTCGAGTTTATCTAACGTATTAATGAAGGAAGCCGTTCATTTAAGAAAAACACAGCTACAAAAACCTACATATAAACATTTACACACGGAGATACATACATACATGCGTGCATACATGCAAACATGCATGCGTACATACAAGCGTAATATATCATTTGCATATATATCTACATATATATATGTATATATATATGTATATATATATATATATATATATATATATATATATATATATACATACATATATAGGTATGGATAAAATGTATATATGTATGTATTATGTATATATATATTGTATATACATACATCCACATATATGCATATATATATGTATATATATATATAAAAATATATATATATATCCATGTATATAATATACATATTTATATATATATACATAGATATTTATATACTTATATATATATTATACACATGCACACATGTATATATGCATATATATTTTAGTATGTACACTATTAAGTGTTATGGAAATATTTATGCATATATATATACATATATATATATATATATATATATCTATATATATATATATACATATATATATATATATATATATACTTACATCCATGCAAATTTATATATATATATTCTTGTATATAGATATATAAAAATATATACATTACCTACTTGTACACACATACCCTCCTATATATATATATTATATATATATATATATACATATATACACGCATATATATGTATGCATATATATGCGTACAACCGCCCGCATATACATGCACGCACCTACACCTGGTATGGTATGATATATTGATTCGGTTAATTTATCTTCATTTACGGTTGACTTTAATCATTAAATATTTCAATGGCTCAACACTGAATATTTGGTGATTTCTTAAAAGAAGGAAATATTATTAAAAATATTGTAACTTTATGAAGGCAATTTATTATTTATTTCTTTTTTTTTCTGCTTCCATTTTCAAACGCTGTATAGTTTTCAAATTAGCATATTTCTTCATGAAATTAACTAGAAGCTTGGATATTTAAATCAGCACAACATTCGTATATCATTTATTGATATACCAATGATAACAGGCTAAAACGATATCAATCATTCTGCATCTCAAAGCCGTAATTATGCAGAAGCGTTATATCAATGGCTGATATAGTTTCCGGGTGTGTACTTATGATTCAGTATTTTAAGCGCTCAAATTCCTCCGGAGTCAAATATACACTTCATCCTACCGGGACCGATAAAATAATACCTTAAACAATTACTGGTATAAATTTACTTGTCTAACATCCTATTCTCAGGTTTGTATCTTTGCTTCTATTCTTATATAAGATAATACTGCATTCAAACTTTTGCACAAGGCCAGAAATTTCGGAGAAGGGCTAGATCGAGTAAATTCACGTCAGTGTTCAACTGGTACTCATTTCATCAACCTTCAGAAGATGAAAAGCAAAATCGACATCGACAGAATTTGAACTCAGAACGTAAAGTTGGACGATATGCCGCTAAGCATACAGCCCGACGCGCTAACGATGCTGCCGGAACATTATCACAGGTCTGAATGTCAACAATAATCTATTTTGGTTAATCTTTTACTCTTGTACTTGTCTCAGTCATTTGACTGCGGCCATGCTGGTGCACCGCGTTTGATCGAGCAACTCGACCCCGGGACTTATTCTTTGTAAGCCCAGTACTTATTCTATCGGTCTCTTTTGCCGAACCGCTAAGTGACGGGGACATAAACACACCAGCATCGGTTGTCAAGCAATACTAGGGGGATAAACACAGACACACAAACATACACGCACACACACACATGTATATACATATACACGACGGGCTTCGTTCAGTTTTCGTCTACCAAATCCACTCACCAGGCTTTGGTCGGCCCGAGGCTATAGTAGAAGACACCCGGCCAAGGTGCCACACAGTGGGACTGAACCCGGAACCATGTGGCTGATAAGCAAGCTACTTACCACACAGTCACACCTGCGCCTAGTTTTTCTCTCATTCCCGCTCGCATTTGCTCTTCAGGGTGCGCTGTCAGTGTTGCATTTTCTGCGAAAATGTACCTGCACACATTGTAATTTGCTTTCAGATTCGTCTGACTAAACAGTTTGCCACAAGAGATGGTGTGGAGATGATCACCGTCGGTTGACGTCCCAAATGCATCTTTCAGTATTACTGCAAAGAAGATGCCTGGTAGCGTGGGGGCAAGTACACAACCCTGTTTGACGCCACTGCTTATATGTCTCTGTCTCTCTGTCTCTCTGTCTCTGTCTCTCTCTCTATCTATCTATCTATATATCTATCTATCTATCTATCTATCTATCTATCTATCTATCTATCTATCTATCTATGTATCAAAATTTAGATTCAGATGAATATGGTACTTATACATAAATACACACGCATACAAACACACATATATATATATGATGTGATTTTATGTATGTGTATGTATATGGCTTACGGCCATATCACGTTTAAAGCACCGGTTCTCGTCTGATCACCGCAGTTAAGCAACGTCGAGCCTAGTCAGTACTTAGATGGGTGACCGCTTGGGAAACCTAGGTGCAGTAAGCATAGCAAAAATGGCAGTGCCCCTGCATGGCCACAGCTCATGAGCTGAAACTAGAATCAATCAATCAATCATATATATATATATATATATATAAATGAAGAGAGATGGATATAGAGATAGAACGGGAGAGAGGGATAGGGTGAAGGGAAAACAATATTTTTAGTTGTGATTAATTCAATGTTAAGCGTTTGTCCATAACACTTATTTTGCAAATATAATCTTGTTTTGAACGTGTAGCGCGCGGCTTTGCTTCTGTATTTGAATGTATGTATGTATATATATGAGACAAATAGAGATAGAGGGAGGAAGGGGAGAGAGTGAGAGAGAATGAGAGAGGGAATTAGAGAGAAAGAGCGAGTAAGGGAAGATATGTAGAATGCCTACGACACACAGAGCGAGATAAAACGTGTTTCGTAGATGGAGATATTATTGTGCATTCGTCACTGATAATAACATTGCGTACTGTGACTAAGATACAAACCAAAACATGACGTAATAAATAATTGAATAAAAATACAGAAGGAAATAAAAATCAAAATCAAAATGGAGAAAACTTTTTGTGATAAACTGATAAAGTGTAAATGTTATAAATGTGATATTAATTAGAAAATAAATGAAATGTTATAGAAAAAAAAATCATAACAACAACGAAAACAACAACACCAATAATAATAGTAAGATCAATAAAAATAATAATAATAATAATAATAACGTAAGAGTAATTACAATAGTTATAATACGAATATTAATAATAATAATAACAGTAATAATGATTCTTCTAAAATAACAATAACAAAATAATAATAATAATAAGAAGAAGAAGAATTTAAATAATGATAATAAGAGTAGTAGTAGTAGTAGTAGCAGTAGTAGTAATAATAACAATAATAATAATAATAATAATAATAATAATAATAATAATAATAATAATAATAATAATAATAATAAAAGTAGTAGTAATAGTAATAATAATATTAATAATAATAATAATAATAATAATAATAATAATAATAATAATAATAATAATAATAGAATGGGTATTTTTTCTGTGATGTAAAGATATTGGGAATGTGAAGGGAAAGTACCCAAGAATTCGTTTCGCTTCAGGAATGAATATGATGTGCTTCTGACAATTATTATGTCACGCAAAAGTGTAGGAATATTAATGAAAGGAGTGTGAGGAGTGGGTGGAGGTGGAATGGTGGGTGGCAGGGTGGGTTTTAGAGGAATGAAATATTGAAAGAAAACATAATTTAATTAATAAATTAGATCAGCAAATTAAATGAATATATTACGAGATTAATTCCAAGTGACATTAAACAAATAATAACAACAACAGCAACAATAATAATAATAATAATGACCATAATAATAATAATTGTAATGATGATGATGATGATCATGATGATGAGGGTGATGATGATGATAGTAATAATAATAATAATAATAATAATAATAATAATAATATTAATAATGATAATAATAGTAGTAGTTGTAGTAGTAATAATAATAATAATAATAATGACAGTAATAATAATAATAATAATAATAATAATAATAATAATAATAATAATAATAATAACACGAAGAAGATGAGGAAGAAAAGGAGGGAGAAGAAGAAGAAGAAGAAAAAGAAGAAGAAAAAGAAGAAGTAGCATGGTAAAATGAAAATGTAATTTAGCAACAAAATAAGAAAAACTGCGTTGTTGCAGGTTACGTTGTTTATATTCTAGGTGCAAAGATAATTATGACAAAACATATATACATACACACATACGTACACACATACGTACACACATATATATTCAGAAATCTCGTTTTACGAACGCCTGTAATCATGAACAAATTGATTAACGTTTAATATGGCCCGACCCAGGTAACGAACCTTGTCTCGTATAACGAACACGCCATCCAGCAACAACGATCGGTGAGAAGCTGGGAGTACGACCGGATAAGCGTCATTTGCTGTCAAGCTTTCGTTCAGTGCAAACTCCTGCTCGAAATCAGCGTACGTTCTCTTCAATTTATTATGGGTAAAGAACTCAGGTGACGAACGGCCTTCAGGAACGAATTAAATTCGCAAACCAAGCCTCTACTGTGCACATATGTTGGGTTGAGCCATAAATAGTTTCCGTCTTTGAGAATTTATTTGGAAAATTACTATTTTTAAATCTCACAACGAGAGATGTTCAGCAACAATACTTTGGAGTAAAGATTGTTTTCCAACATAACATGGTAGTCCTGGTTTAGGAAGTGTCTTGCTGTAATTTAGCCCCAGCAGATATCGTCTCTAGGTGGCTATACGACACGATCTGTGTCCTTATATTTTCGAGCAAGGGAGTCTATTACCCCCACTCAGCTCAAAACAATATCTCTGATCGCGATGGGATGTGTTATGGTCAAGTGCTGGCGTACTTCTGCGGCGATTGCATTCCAGAAGTTCTTTTCAAACATCTTCATCGACGTCTATTCACCGTCCTGGTGTGGGTCCATCTGTCAATGACGATTTATCCCCAGCACGAACCTTCGAGAACCAATTTCGGACTTAGCGATCAGTAATGAGACCCTGGCAATGCACACTACAAATTTTCTTTGCCGTTTCTGATGCGGATTTGTAATTCCCAAACTCAAGCAACATCACATGTCTAATATGCACATTTATTCCCTCCATTTTAGGGTGTAAAATTTTAGTTTAAATTTTACTGCACACTTATTCGCTGCCGATGAAAGAATGACCGATGAACGCTCTTTCTAAACCGGTAATTTTCCGGTTAAGGTCGAAACACTGGAAGTTTGAAATGCGTCGTTATATTTTGTTTCCAATAAATGGAAATTATTTAAGACTCAACACCAGTACTTATTGCTTGAAAGCCTGGTACTTGTTCTATCGGCCCCTTTTGTCGAACCGCTAGGTTATTGGGACGTAAACAAACAAAACCAGTTCTCAAGTGGAAGTGGGGAACAAACAAAGACACAATGGCACACACACATACACACACACACACACACATACATACACATATATATATATGAATGCACACACACACAAATATATAATTATACGACAGGCTCCTTTCAGTTTCCGTCTACCACGTCTCCTCAGAAGTCTTTGGTCGTACCAAGACTATATTAGCAATCACTTGACCCAGGTGCTACGCAGTGCGACTGAACCGGGAACCATGTGGTTGGGAAGCAAGCGTCTTACCACACAGCCACAACGGGCTTCCACAGTCTCCATCGACCGAAATCGAACTGAAAAACAGAGTTGACTGGAGGATATAATAGAAGGACCTTGCATAAGGTGCCCCTGGGTGGGATTAAAACTGACACGACGAAGTCAAAAGCTGGTCTCACATTAATACCCGAGCCTTTACTGCCGTTCCTGCCGCTGCTGTTGCTGTTGAGCGAAGCGGTCTTCGTCCCAGAGCTCGCAAGATGGGAGAAGTCCGAAACGTGGTCCTTTGCTATTCGTAAGACCCGCAGAAGAGAAATGAAGTCAACCCTCGACACCGAGAGCATCGACGGATGGATGAATGCGCATTCAGGCCCAGTGGTTGCGTAGGAAGTCGGGGACTAGAAAGAGTGAGAGAAAGTTGGGGCGAAAGAGTACAACAGGGGTCGCCACCACCCTCTGCTGTGGTATTGTGGAGGTTTAGGTGTTTTCACTCAAAAAACACACACAACTCCCGGTCTGGTAATCGAAACCGCGATCCTCCGACCGCGAGTCCGCTACCCTAACCACTGGGCCATTGCGCCTCCACTGTGCCGTTCCTGCGCAGGGAGAAGGAAAGAAAGAAAGTGTGAAAGAGAGAGAAACATGGATACCGAGATAGGTAAATGTAAGAATACTATTAGAACACACGTCAAAATATATTTCGATAGACGTAGGTTATGTAACGGGCTGAAAGCAGCGCATTTGAAAATATTGCCAGCACAAAACGTATAATTTCCTTGGCATGTCATGTTATATATTCAAAATACAAACATCCGAGCTAATTATATGCACAATAAATGTCACTGTCAAGACATTAATTATCTGAAGACACAACAGAAAATTGAATTTGCCTACCAGAAAATATGAGCGTAGAGCTGATTCAAGTCTCTTATGTAAGCCTACGAAATTATGACACGAAAATAGGTTTACGTAGAGAAATGTTATAACATCATTCGCTAAATATTGAACATTACCAAGTGAAGCACAGCACAGCGCTAGCTTCTACTGTCCTTATTAAATATATGCAAAGTTGAAGTTCCATACTTTGGAAATTCCAAATGTAATAATTCGTATGAATGTTGTGTATACACAGAAGTTATTGTGAAAAATGTGAGGAAAGTAGCCATCATATGTAACGCAAGTGCATGACCAGAGAGACCAAAGACTATATTCTGTATATCTCTGTCTATTTCTACCACCATCTATATGTATATCTATAAGTCTATCTATAACTCCTTTTCTATATCTGTATATATATATATATATATATATATATATATACACACACATTCACTTACTATCTATCTATTCATCTATGCACGTATGTATGCATATGTATGTGTATCTAACAATGTATGTATATATGTATGTATGTATTTATGTATGTATGTATGTATGTATGTATGTATGCATGTATCTATCTATCTATCTATCTATCTATCTATCTATCTATCTATCTATCTATCTATCTATCTATCTATGTATCTATCTATCTATCTATCTATCTATCTATCTATCTATCTAACTATCTATCTATCTATCTATCTATCTACCCATCTATCTATCTATCTATCTATCTATCTATCTATCTATCTATCTATCTATCTATCTATCTATCTATCTGTCTATCTATCTATCTATCTATCTATCTATCTATTTATCTATCCATCTTTCTATATATCTATATGTGTGTGAGTCTGTCTGTCTGTCTCTCACTATACATCCGTTTTTGTTTGTCGTAATCATGCATACCATTATGTACTTTGTATTTCATGAAGAGCTTTACGTTTTTGTCTTAGGAAGACCGTTAGATGATACAAAAAAGGACAAGAATAAACAAGGACGGGTCATTCGGAGTTTTCTTTCGTCAGTCGAGTTCCAGATTATATTTGCAGTTTTGGCTGGTTATACTCGAGACTGCCCCAACCTGGCCAGCCCCAAGAAAAATCTAACCTAAGACCACTAGAGTTCCCTCGAAGAAAGCAGCGAGAACAAAAACAACGGAGAAATTGTACACAAATGCAAATGCAAACAACAGGATATTAACACCAGGTGTCTTTCGACTAAGGACAAATTAAATTAACCTGGCCTGTGTGGAAGTGAAGCCTTATGGCAGCGACATAAGATTTGACAGGCACAGGGAGTAATATAGGTGTTGCACGGATGGTAGTCGAACCAAGAAAGAAAGATCAGGCTTGGCCGAACACCGGTCACGTGGAAGGAGAGGAGAGAGGTAGAGGTAGAGGGATAGAAGGATTAGGGTGGGACGAGCAAAACAGAAAAGGGACAGAGTAAAGTCAAAGAGGGAAGGTGAGAATGAAGGGAAGGCCAGGAAATGTGAGAGAGGGGGAGCGAAAGAAAGAAGAGTGGAAAGAACGGTGTAAGTGTGAGTGGGCTGACAGAGTGAAAGAATGAAAGTATAAGAGAGTCGTACAAAATTTACGCCTGTATGTATCTATCTATATATAATATACAAATATACATACATACATCGATATATGGAAGCGTGTGGCTTAGTGGTTAGGGTGTCAGTACCATGATCGTAAGATTGTGGTTTCGATTCCTGGACCGGGCGACGCGTTGTGTTCTTGAGCAAAACACTTCATTTCACGTTGCTCCAGTCCTCTCAGCTGGGGAACACATACGCCATTGAAACCGGGAAACAGGGCCCATGAACCTGGCTAGGCTTTAAAAGGGCGCATTGTATTGCATTGTATACATACACACACACACATACACACACACACACACACACACACACACACATATATATATATATTTATGAATGTATGTATACATATATGTATATGTATATTTATGTATGGATGTATACATGTATGTATATGTATACATATATATATATATATATATATATAATATATGTGTTAGTATGTATGTGTGTGTGTGTGTGTGAATGTGTCTGTTTTTGAGTAAATGTGCATATGCATATACGTTTAGTACAACAGACAAGAAAAATAAATTCAATACGTATAGCATCCATCATCATCATCATCATCATCACCATCATCGTCATCATAATCATCATCATTAGTAGCAGTGTTGTTGTTGCATATGTTGTTGTCTAATTTAAATAAGATCAT
Source organism: Octopus sinensis (assembly GCF_006345805.1). Classification (NCBI taxonomy): domain Eukaryota; kingdom Metazoa; phylum Mollusca; class Cephalopoda; order Octopoda; family Octopodidae; genus Octopus; species Octopus sinensis. The sequence goes on along the minus strand of NW_021833975.1, from coordinate 7,111 downwards.
AAGAAAATAGATTAATTAATTGATGTAAGGTGTATGTAGAAAAGTCTGTGAAACTTTGTTGCTACGTAAGAAAAACCGATTCATCATCGCCGGTTTATAATTTTACTAAAGGGAGAGGCCAAGTAACTGAGACAAACAACGAACTTGTTTAGTTTATCATCTCAAATGGAATACAAATGTACACTTTTGGCATCTAAGTAGATAGTTATTGAACATTAACATCAAATAATCAAGAAGAAATAAAAAATAGCTCGGATATGGCTATTGGAGATAGACAAAAATTACGATATGGTTAATAAAAGTAAATAAATAAGATACTTATGGTAAAATCAATAATGAAAATGTTGAGTAGGAAAAGTTAATATGAGAAAGAATGTAGCTTAATGTTAAAATAAGACGAAGTTATCATAAGAAAGTAATTCTAGATATCAAAGATATATAATATCATCGTAAGATGATTTTTATGTTACGGACAATATGCTTAATGCTTGTTATACATCAAATATATAAAATATAAACTGATACCATTTTAAATTGATATTATTTTAAACAATTAACGCTAGACTGGTACCGGGGAAGCACAGACGTATAGATATTCTATGTGGGTTATCGAGATAGACGTAATTACTCTACAGTTAAAAGTTGATGAAATATAATAGCACATAATAAACTAACATATTTATATATAAAATCGATAATAATAACGAGGGGACGAAATTGTCATGAGAAATTAATGTTGGACATCAAACAAAATTTATATAATAACAAAGAAGACTATTGCTATGTTACAGAGAGACGCTATTCGTTGAAATTTCTATAAAACAAACAACTTAAATATATTATTTTAAAGCGAAACTATTTCAAATGATTTTGTCCTGTCTATGACTCTAAACCGTTGTCTGTTGTGAGGCCCTGTTTTGGGAGTTCGTGTGTTGAACCACCATTTAATAAGGATCTTATGTAGGGGTTACTAAACATGCTGCAGAATTGGCTCCAGGAAACGGCCACTCAGAGACACAATGACGGAGCGAGGGCTTAGAAAAACTGAAGGACCGCGGCAATAAGGGTGTGAATCTGAGAGGGGAACATTTTGAATAAAATTATAATGAACTGAACTGATCCTCCTGTATTATCTTTTACCAAAAGCCAGGAATTTTTCAGCACCCTTTCGTATATATGTACGTATCTGTCTAATCTATGTATCTATCTGTCTGTCTGCCTCACTGTCTGCCTGCCTGCCTGGCTGTCTGTCTGCCTGCTTATCTATCTGTCTATGTCTATTCTGTTTATCTATCTATCTATCTATCTATCTATCTATCTATCTATCACCGCGAGTGTCGCGTTGCTCTCAAGCAACTCTGCCGTCCTGGGTCGACCTAAGTGACTTCAACACAACCAAAGCATTCTATAGGGGTTTAGTGAGGGGAGGTACGACGACGAGCTCGGGGCGAACCTGGACGTCGCGAGGAGTACTGACCCGCCTGTTCGGGACGACTTTCGGGCCAGGGCCCATGGACAACTTCCAGAGATCCATGGCTTGGCAGTGCTACCGAGAAGCGCTACCCGTTCGGGATAAGCTCTACAGACACGGCTCGAGAAACACGGGGCCGACCTGCCCGAGATGCGGTCAGAGCGACGAAACCGTTCTGCACGCACTCGTTCAGTGTCCAACAATTTCCGACCTGTGGGCTTATGTCGAACAACTGCTGTCACGTGTGGGACGAGTCGGTTTATCAGCTGAGTCTATCGTCAATATTGTCACGCTCCTTCCTTCAAACGGGAAGGAAGAGCTATTTCATCATCCTTGTGGCTATGGCGAAAGAAAGAAGTATCTGGTGGACGCGTCTGAAAGGATTGGAGACAAACACTTTCCTCTCTGGTCAATCTCTCATCAACTTCTTCAAGTACCACTTGAAAAGGAAAGTGAGAGTAGAGAGGCAAGTTTTGTCTAGTTTCGAATGTTTTAAAAAAGATGGGTGAAGTGTAGCAAGAAATGGCACGTATGAATGACGAAGCCACCTGAGCATAGTCCTATGAACCAGAAATCGAAACAGAGAGTTGCTTATTTGCAAAAAAAAAAAAAAAAAGAAATATAAAATGTGACTTCATTGACCGAGGTTACCGTGGTCTTTTCCGTAGGCTTTTCTTTCCACGGGTAAACCTCACCTGTCTCCCCTTTACACTTCATATTGACATTTCTGTGATAACGATCCCTATTGATCAATTTTTTTCCTCCTCCCTTTTTTTTGTTTTTTTTTTTTTTTTTTAACCCCCCTTTTTTTTGTCCTTTTCTCTCCTTTACGATCCCTTTGATCGAACTCCCCCTCCTTTTTTTTTTTTTTTTTTTTTTTTTTTTTAACTTCAAAAGAAAAGCTCTACCTTGTAATTTTGTTCTATCTGTGTGCAGCCCTGTGTGGCTATAAAGAAACATATCTATCTATCTATCTATCTATCTATCTATCTATCTATCTATCTATCTATCTATCTATCTAGCTATCTAGCTATCTATCTGTCTGTGTGTCTCTCTGTCTATCTGTGTGTCTGTGTGTCTGTGTGTCTGTCTGTGTGTCTGTGTGTCTGTCTGTGTGTCTGTGTGTCTGTGTGTCTATCTATCTATCTATCTATCTATCTATCTATCTATCTATCTATCTATCTATCTATCTATCTATCTATCTGTCTGTGTGTCTCTCTGTCTATCTGTGTGTCTGTGCGTCTGTGTATCTGTGTATCTATCTATCTATCTATCTATCTATCTATCTATCTATCTATCTATCTATCTATCTATCTATTTATTTATTTATTTATCTATGTGTGTGTGTATGCATATACGTGGGGCTCCTGAAAAGTTCCTGATTTTGAGGGTTTCGCGAAAGGCTAGGTTGGAGTCCCAACCTGCCGAGTTGTTTTGCACGGCTTAAAGAAATTGAAGGACCGCTGCAATAAGAGTGTGAATCTCAGAGGAGAATACTTCGAGGAGAATCATAATTAACTTACCCACCTGTATTTTCTTTTGTCCAAATTTTACAGGCGAACTTCATGAGTTCAATTCACTGCCTTCGCCTATAAAATGCATTGTGTGAATATTTTTAATTATGGACGCAAGTATGCATATGTGTATGATTGTACGTATGCAGGAGTATGACAGATATGAGAGAGATATTTAAAGAATCAGATCTTAGTAGAGCTTGTTGCGTAGAACAATAACACATTTTGGTTTTAGATATTCACTCACGTTCTTCATGCTAATGTTTAGGAATGCTTTTGACAAGGAAACGATTATAAATTTTTTACTCACTCAGTGCTGGCATCGGTGTATTCGAAACAGAAACCCTTTAAGGCGGTGCCCCATTGTGAATGCAATTCATGTGATTAAAATCCAGGGCAGCACCACCTTCTGAAGAAAGATAAAACAATGTGGGGTTCTTTCTCTGTAACAACAAATGTAATCTGCATTCTTCAGAACAATTTTGTTAGTAGAAGCACACAGTAGATATTGTTGAATCCTGAAAAAGATTGCCGCATTTTCTTTTCATTAGACTCAGGTGACATACACACCCAGGTAACGTCGTATCAAGAAATGCATTAGATAATATGCATTCGCCTCTGTAACAACGCCAAGTTACTCGCTTTATTTAAACAAGCAGAGAAAAAAAGCTTTCTTTTCTGTACCTTATTAAAGAAAAGCATTTGTTCTGTGACAACAGAACTTCAATTTTATGAAGAGAGCAATTGTTTCTATTGATCTGTTGTGGTTGAGAGTAGAAAAACCTCCCGCCCACACCTAAACATATGCAAATACATATTCAGATAAACATGCCATGCCCGAAACAAACGAGAGCTCATGCACACACATGTAAGTGTATATACACACATATATATACACCAGTGGAAAAACGACACATGATATGGAGATGAGCTCAGCTACGCAGTGCAGCGGTGAGCATAGCTGCAGATTTGTGGATGTCTGGATCGGTGTATGAGTCATGAGCTCATATAAAGATGCATACACGCAAAAATTTAATCACAAATACATTGTGGATATTGAGAAAGGAGGGGATCTATCTATCTATCTATCTATCTATCTATCTATCTATCTATCTATCTATCTGTCTATGTATTTATGTATGTATCTATCTATATATATGTGTGTGTGTACACTCACTATCACCCACTTACACACATGCCTACATTTACATACGCACGTATAATTATACACACACACACACATATATATATTGATAATTGTGTGCGTGTGTGTAAATATATAAATGTAAATATATTTATGTGAGTGCGTGTGTGTGTGTGTGTGTGTGTGTGCATATGTGTCTCTGTATAATCAGAGAGAGACAATGATTAAGGGAAACAAATATATATATATATATATATATATATATATATATATATATATATCTATACATACATAAATATATATATATGTATAGATAGATAGATAAATATATCATATATATATTATATATATATATATATATGTGTGTGTGTGTAGATGTATATATATGTGTATACATATGTGTGTGTGTATATAAATTCATATAATATATACACATACATAATGTGCGCATACAATTATATATTTATTTAATCTTATACTTTATTCCATACGTCAAATTCTACATCCATAAATAGAATTACAATATCAAAAAAATTTTTTCAAAGAACCAAGTTGAGTCTTGGATCACGATTTAGATATCACTAACGATTATCAAATTCTTCAGAATCAATTTCGTATTTGAATTCGGACTTTCTTTTGTGAAGAGGGCTTATGAGTTTTGGGAATGGGTAGGCAAGGTAGCATAAATGCATCTTTGTGAGACTTGGCGATAAATGGATGGTTCTAAGAGTCATAGGTTGAACCAAATTTCCAAAAGATGTCTTTGAATTCTTTGCCAGAACAAATATCGTTGAGGTCTTTACGTGTTCTATTGTAATTAATGTGAAGGATCATTCAGAACTTTTCATTTATGTGTGTGTGTGTGTGGATATATGTATATATATATATCTATATATATATATATATATATATATATGTGGATATATATATATGTGGATATATATATATGTGGATATATATATATATATATATATATATAAATATATGTATATATATATATATATATATATATATAAATATATGTATGTTATAATATGTATGTTAAATATTATATTATATATATATATACAATATATGTATGTATATATCTATATATGTATGTATAAATATATATATATACGTATATATAGTTACACACACATATATATGTATTTTTATGTACGTATGCCATATATATATATATGTTATGTATGTAGTATGTATGTATGTATGTATGTATGTAGTTATGTAAAATCTATATATATATATATATATATATTATATATATATATATACATATATATATATATAGATATACACATACATTTATACCTCCATATCCATATATGTGCTTGTGTGTGTGTTTGCGTGCATTTCTGAGTGAGTGTCTGTTCGTGAGTATGTGTGTATATATTGTTCCATTGATATTTCCCATAGAGACATTATACAGCCCTCAATGCACCTATTGTGTAAGGTCTGTATAGAAATTATTGTATGCCATTACAGAGAGATTTCTAGCAACGCAACTCCTTTGACATCTGCACTCAGCTCTGAGTTGAACGCGAACGAAGAATAATTCTAGATCTGAAGCAGTACCCAATATTCTGTGTAGGTCGATGATATTGCTAATAGCATCTTGAATTATTTATGGGCGGCGCTGTCACACACACACATTAACGAATGAGAATACATACGCACAGAAAGATATCTTGAAGTGTGTAACGAGTAAAAAGTGAACGTTGTTGTGAAGTTGAAAGGATGTGTGCTGCTAATTAGTGTTAATTCATAATCAGGTTAGTCTGTGTGGTAAGAATTTGCATTCCAACGACATGGCTCCAGGTCAGTCCTACTGCGTGGCACCTAGGGGCAAGTATCTTCAGCTATAGCCTATGGCCGACCAGAGCTTTGTGAGTGGATTTGGTAGACGGAAACTGAAAGAAGCCCGTCGTATGTATGTATATATATATTTCATGTCCTCGTACTCCGTATTTTTTTTTTATTTACGTTTTTCTGACGTCCTGTGCCCCCATATGCATATATATATATATATACGTATACATGTAAGTTTTTTATGTACTTATACGTATGTATCTATGCATTATTATATATATTATATATATATTATATATATATTATAATCAAGATATATATATATCTACACATACTATATATATATACATATAATATATGTATATATATACCTTATACATACATACATATATGCATAGTACATACATACAAAATATATATATATACACAATCTTGAGAATGTATAGTATATTTGTTGTAATCTTTTGTGCCCAATACTTCAATGAACTTTATCAATAAACTTTCTATGTATGTATGTATCTATCTATGTATGTATGTTCTCAACATGCTCTTGTCACCAAAGAATGTATATATATGTATTGTAGTACTCTGTGTCAACCAATATTCTGTGCGTGTTTGAATATACAGATACAATACCAATACCAATATCTCACTGAACCTTTTAATAATTCCTTCTGGGAACTATCTTAAACATGTTCTTGAGAATGATTATTTATGTTGTAATCTTTTGTGCCCAACATTTTAAGGAACTTGTTAAATTTTTTATATCCTTACATCTCCTTGTTACCAAAGACTGTATATATGTAATGTAGCAATTGTAACAACCAATAATTAACGCAACAAAACTTGTACATGTTACTTTTGACAATCTTTTTCGAAAGAGTGAAACCGGTAAGTAATAGACATCTTTTAAAAATTGCATTTTCAACCTTCTTTCGTATATATATATATATATATATATATAATATATATATATATATAATATATAAATATATATATTGTGTTTGCCTACTCCATGTACAGAGTCTGACGACCTCTTGTACTTTCTCTAAAATTCAACATGGCGTCTTATGTGTCTCTTTTACGCCAGACATTGTATTAAAATGACAGCAACATAGATCTTTCTGGAACGTTTGATACCTCTGTTGGATTTGCAAATCTTATGGCATACAC
>NW_021833974.1:37500-52142 GCF_006345805.1 Octopus sinensis | reverse complement strand
AGTTACAAGGTAGAGCTTTTCTTTGGGGGATGAAAGAAACAAAAAAAACAAAAAAAGGGGGTGCGTAGGTGTTCGATCAAGAGGGATCGTAAAAGGGAAGAAAAGAACAAATAAAAATTAATAAAATACAAAAGAAAAAAGAAAAAGAAAAAAAAGAAAAGGAAAAGGAACAAAAGAAAAGAGAAATGAAAAAAGAAGAAAATAGGGGAAAAAAGGGGGAAGAGGAAAAAAAACGATCAATACGGATCGTGTATCACAGTGTTATGATATATGGTGTAAAGGGGAAAGCAAGTAAGGTTTATCCGTGGGAAGAAAAGCCTACGAAAAAGACCACGGTAACCTTGGTCAATACTGTTATATGTTACCACATTTGTTTGCAAGTGGGTAACCCTCTGTTTTCAATTTCTGGGTTCATAGGATTATGCTCAAGGTGGCTTCGTCATTCATACGTGCCATCCTTGCTACATTCACCCATCTTTTTTTAAAACATTCGCTAGACAAATCTTGCCTCTCTACTCTCACTTTCCTTTTCAAGTGGTACTTGAAGAAGTTGATGAGAGATTGGCCAGAGAAAAAGTGTTTGTCTCCAATTCTTTCAGACGCGTCCACCGGATACATTCTTTCACCATAGCCACAAGGATGATGAAAATAGCTCTTCCTTCCCGTTTGAAGGAAGGAGGCGTGACAATATTGACGATAGACTCAGCTGATAAACCGACTCGTCCCACACGTGACAGCAGTTGTTCGACATAAGCCCACGGGTCGGAAATTGTTGGACACTGCACGAGTGCGTGCAGAACGGTTTCGTCGCTCTGACCGCATCTCGTGCAGGTTGGCCCTGTGTTTCTCGAGCCGTGTCTGTAGAGCTTATCCCGAACGGGTAGCGCTTCTCGGTAGCACTGCCAGGCCAGGGATCTCTAGAAGTTGTCCATGGGCCCTGGCCCGAAAGTCGTCCTGAACAGGCGGGTCAGGTACTCCTCGTCGACGTCCAGGTTCGCCCCGAGCTCGACGTCGTACCTCCCCTCCACTAATCCCCTATAGAATGCTTTGGTTGTGTTGAAGTCACTCAAGGTCGACCCAGGACGGCAGAGTTGCTTGAGAGCAACGCGACACTCGCGGTGCCATTCTCCCTTCCTCGGCCTCCTTTTGATCCACGACTGCAGTTCGGTCATAGAGACGAGCTGCGGGAAAGCGTGCCTCACAAACGGCGACCACACCTGTTCACCGTCGTCTACGAAGAGCCTAAGATGTCGCAGTCTCAGCGCGTGTCTGCGCATCATCAACCGGACCAAACCAGACCCCGAGCAACTCAACCGGGCCGTCGGTCCAGCGTCCCACGACGGAGGCGCTGGTGGATGGCATGGGCTTGCTTCTCCAGGTGCCTAGTCGCAAGCCCACTGACTTTTCCCGGTTGATTTTCGCTCCTGTCACCGCTTCGTAGTTTTTCAGTGTCTCGCCGACCTGCTCGATGTGCTCGTGTCTAGACACTATGACGGTGACGTCGTCCGCGTATGCAGACACGCTCGTCCCGCATCCCAGTTCTCGCGGGATGCCCCTCAAAGTTGCCAGCTTCCGCAATAATGGCACGAGAGTCAATACGTATAGAAGCGACGAGAGGGGGCATCCCTGACGGACCGAACGTGCGATGTCGAAGGGTCTCGATAGATGTCCATTCACGCGAATTACCGAACGGATGCCTCTGTACAAAGCGGCTATCCAGCCGCGGAAGACGGAACCGAAGCCAGCCGCTCTGAGGACCGCCTCCAAGTATCGATGGTCTACCCTATCGAAAGCTTTCGATTGATCCAAATTGATCAGCGCCCCACCCATGCCAGGTTCGTTAACTACCCTGTCTATGATGTAGCGCATCAGGTGGAGGTTGTCATGGATGGTCCGGTCCGGCACGGCGCATGTTTGCGCCTTGTCGACCAGTTTCTCGATGACAACCTCTTGGCTAGCACCTTGGCCAAAGTTTTCAAGTCTGCATTAAGCAGAGTGATGGGCCTAAAGTTATCTATTACATTTCCCTTGTTTAGATCTTTCTTCAGCAGTGTTACGGCTCCTCGGCTCACAAAACCAGGAATGCTCCCGTTTTGCTGCCAGTTGCAGTACACCGCCGCCAAGAGATCTCCAAACAAGTCTGGCATACAATTGTAAAGCTCGTAGGGTAGACCATCCAAACCCGGTGATTTGTCCCTCGAGCAATCTGCCATCGCGTCCTGCACTTCCGCCACCGTGATGGCACCTTCGCAGCACCCTGCCTTTCTTGTCGAGAGTCGTGGTAGGCTATGTAGGTAGGCACTGAAGTCCACCCTACGTTCTTGCCCTCCACTCGTCCCGAACAGTCGGGCAAAATGCTGCTGAAAGGCCTCACACATTTTACTTGGCTCGAGCAATTCGCGCCCCTGTTCATCTACCAGGGACCGAATGGTGGCTTTGTTGCCCTGTTGCGCCTCTGCCATCCGGGCCTCTCTCGCGGCTCCAACACCTTCGTTCCTTAGAGCACGCATCCTAGCTCTGACAGCACATCCTTCGTGTTTGGCGTTGAAGTGTTGGTCGAGGGCCAACCTCGCCGCCAAAACGTCGGATGCGATGCCGCTTCTAATTGCCTCTTCTAGCTTCTTAACTAGCTCACCCTCTACTCTATTTCTATCTATGGCTAGTGCTTTGCTGTACCTAATCGCTTCTGCTTTTACTGCTCTCTTGAGAACAAACCACCATTTGTTGTTGATGATGGCTCCCGTCAAAGCCCTCTTTACTAGTGTGCTAATCCGGTCTCTGAAAACCTGTCTCGATGGGAAAGACGCGTTTAGTTTCCAGTATCCGGGACCCTGCCTACGTGTCTTACCTAAGTCTAGCGTACATGTCACAAGTTTTTGATCCGTGTAGCTGACTATGTGGAATTGTGGACATCCTATGCTATCTCTGTCTACTGTCCTACACAGTATCCTATCTAGATACGATCTCGACGACCCGATGCGGTTGCTCCATGTCCACGTTGGCGCATTCGGGTGGTCTAGTCGGAACCTGTCAGACAGTTGAAAGCGTCTGAGCAGGTCTCTGAGGCATTTGCATCCCCGTCTATTCCTATCTCTACCCACGTAGTCTACATGCGTGTCCAAGGTAGCATTCCAATCCCCCACTAAGAGTAAAGGACGAGACGTTCCCAAGAATACTTCTAGACCTTGAAAGAAATCCGCCCGACCTGTTAAGGGCGGTGCGTAGACTGATACGAGTCGAAAAGCGCACCCATTGCTGCCGTCGACATCCAGAACGACCAGTCTACCCTCCGGGTCTACGAATATTGTCCTTACTTTGAGATCCAGACTCTTGCGAAAAAGTACCGCGGTGCCACTACCGCCCATTCTCGGCAGACAGGGGGAAAAATAAATGTTGAACTGTCCGCCAAACATGGTCATTAGGGCCCGCGGATTGTGGAGTCTGGTCTCACTTATGGCTATGATTTCTAACTTATGTGACTTTATGTCATTTAAGAGGTACGCTTGTTTCCAAGGGGACCCCAAGCCACGCGCATTTACACAACCAATCTTGATCATAATCCTAATGAATTAGAATACAAGTGAAAGGAACAGAGGGTTACTTACTGCTCGAAGGTTTTTGCTTTCTCCTCCATTGGTTTGTCCTCGAGGAGATCCCATAGATAGATAGATAGATAGATAGATAGATAGATAGATAGATAGATAGATAGATAGATAGATAGAAAGATAGATAGATAGATAGATAGATAGATAGATAGATAGATAGATAGATAGATAGATAGATAGATAGATAGATAGGTAGATCTATTTTTCAGTCCATCATTCATGGAAGGATCGTTTGGGTAGAATTCTCGGGCACGCCCTTATATGGTCCTATCAGAAGCAAACTGAGGGTCTGGTATATTATCTAACCAACTCGTTTTTAATCCACTCCTAGGCCCCCTGCCGGTTGGTTGCACTTGAAAAAACCGTTTTGAGATTCTTTGCTGCAACCTTCTAATCACATGACCGCAAACCATAGCTGTGGTCTCTCAATGCGGTGAATTAGCGGCTCGACCTAGAGAGAGTCCCTGATACCCGATTTATACACCCTGTCGAATAACAATACTCTTGAGATTTTGTATATATAAATATACAATGATGGTCATGATTGGAATGCTTTTGCTTTTGTAGGTCAGCTCGATCTGAGCCAAATCTTAGCATCGGTTGTCAAGCGATGTTGGGGGAACAAACACAGATACACAGACATATATGCACACACATACATATATACATACATATATACGACGGGCTTCTTTCAGTTTCCGTCTACCAAATCCGCTCACAAGGCTTTGGTCGGCCCGAGGCTATAGTAGAAGACACTTGCCCAAGGTGCCACGTAGTGGGATTTCCAAATCAAATCTTTCAACAGAAAGAGGTAGTGGTTAACTGACACTACACCCCTTACTATTGGCTGTGATAGAATGTTAGCGTGTTCTCAGTTCGCCATTTTTCCGTACTATACTAATTTATACTTTTCGTGGGCTGAAAAGGTTCGTCAGTCTGCTACTTACTTCCTTCATACCAACATTCGTGACACCATACTTGGTACTATGATACAAACTTTCTATGTTAAATTAATCTAAGTTAAAATATTCCATCAAAATTTCATGTTAAAGTATGTTCCAGACGCCAGTGACAATACTTTTTCACTAAATTCTTTTCTATTGTCTTCAAAATTGATTGAGGCAAGCGCAGTGATTTCAAAGTGAAATATGGTAACCAAAAGTTCGAATGAATGAAAAACCAATATCGCCATGGTTGACACTCTATCATAGATAACTTTACGTGTAAGGTGACGTTTAATATTTCGAGTTAATAAAATCTTCATCAATTTTATTGTAGCGTTTACAGCGATTAATTATTCACCCTAGTGATGTCCGTACACATCTAGGCAAAATACAGTTCATGGACATAATAGTTTTGTGACATAAAAGCCATCATTTTCGCAGCTAATTTTTCACAATATTCGATTTACGTTCTTTTTACTTAACATTTTGTTATATTAGTTTTGTTCTGGGTTTTTTTTTTCTACAGAGAAAACGGATAACAGTATTCCAGAAATTCTTGTACATAGAACCTAAGTGATGTGGCAGTGAGGGAAATATTTGGACTCAGCAAGGTGGCAGTATAATACAAAATAACAAAGACTATTCTAGAATACGTTTAAAATTATTTTATCAAACATAGTAGGATGGGCTTACATCCAAATATTTTCTTTGCATACAAGAACGAAAACAGATTATTAGATAAAAGAAAACGTTTTTCACTATAAATAATAACTGTAACACTGAAATACGAAGCAGATCACATTTGTTCTAGATCAGTAGTTGCCAACCCTTGGATTACAACCCAATTTGAGTTATAAAAGTATATCATAATCTACAATACTAGGCACCGACAGCTTTACCGTAGAAGTTCCCTGAAGTTATAATGTATTTTAGCAGATTAAATTTACCAATATACATAATGTGTGAATTACTTACTCACAATTATATATTTGATGAGTTGTAGTTTCATCTAGCGCAGTTATGCAGTTCGGCAAAAAAAGATCGATAGAATAAATGCGAGACAGTAAAATACATACTGGGGTCGATTTGTTCGGTTAGACACTTTAAGGCGGTGCTCCAGTATGGCCGCAGGCAAATGACTGAAATAAATAAAATATAAGATTTAAAGCATCAATGCTATTATCTCAAACATTATAAAACAATATTTGTTTCGCACTGAACAATGATTGTGCTTCAATGAATTACTTTCAAATTTTGGTACAAGGCCTGCAAGTTATGGTTTCATATTTCCTACATTTTCATCTTCTGACTTCAAGAGTTTCACCTCTGGTTTCAATTCATTTTCATTCTGCAACCTTCGCAACGGGAGTAAAAAAGTAAAAGAAAAACATTAGGACAAACGAATAAAATTTGGAAAGAATGATTCCCAATATTTCAACAATTAAAGTAATAACCACCTACATATCACACCTAATGTATACACACAATTGATAGGTCAGTTACAGCAGTACCAGTTACAAAAGAAATATCAGAGAATGAGACAAAAATTTGTCCCAGCAGCGGCCACCGTGAGCGCCAGGTGTATTTCGGCCACCAATGATGCGTACAGTTTCATGCTCGGACGAGATTTTGTCTTCTTCGATATAGGAAAAAGTGAATAAACGGCCTATAGTTAATATGTATGCATTAAGTATGATACATAGATGGCTGCTATTTGTAACATCTGGCTCTCTCATTGCCCACTGCTGGGACAAATTTTTGTGTCCGCTTGAAGTGGGTTGAGAATGTGCGGAGGTAGTAACACTGCTCTAATAAAAATCGTGATGGATGGGTGCAAACTGGCGAAATCAGTCAGTGTGAGAGGACTTGTTTCTTTTCTTAACTTTTTGCTCAGGGATTGTTGTTAGCATAAAGCAAATGCCATTTTTTCTTATTACTCTTGTCCGATCGGTTAACAGTTGCTTACTTACCGCAAAGAGTCATGTTTCATTCTATATTGACTTTATACGTTTTCAGAAAACCTTCATACAGAGTTCCTCCTTCTCCCACCTTTTTTTTCTGCCTCTGGCTCTAAGTACAAGTAGTCTCTGGATTACAACTGGTCTGAACTGCTCAACCATAGGGAAGATGCTGGGCAACATACCTTCACCGTTCCAGCCTCATTTACAACATTATTCGATACACCTGTAGTGGACATTTTCACTTAGTGATGAGGTTTGAGTTTTAAAGTTAGCCAGAACTTTTATCGAGACCCCATTTCTAGAATGTCAACTAAACTGAAGAGCTCTTACTACTCTTAAGCTGGGACTATTCTCGTTCTTATTTCCGAGTGTTGGGGAGTATGAATACTAGCCATTTATACGATGTCCATGAGTCTCATAGAGAACTAGATGTTGTCGGTGGGTCCTATACCCTCATCCGACCAATACTCCGGACGATAGACAGAAGGGGGAACCTACAGAGAAGAAAACATGGTGAAAGAAGAGGAAAAGTGTAGAGAGTGAGCAGTTAGACAAATACGTGATAGGGACAATAATAAAAATGGAGTTAGAGAAAGAATGAGGCTTGCTTGTCTGAACCTTTCCATTACAGTTACATGTGCTGTGCGATAACAAGTCCACCTAGGGTAGAAGAGGCAGAGACTGTGAGAGGCATGTTTAAATACGGGGTCGAAGTTTGGTGAACGGAAGTAAGTGATCCTCGTGTTTTGTGGATAGCAGATAGGGATAAATTATTATTATTATTATTATTATTATTATTATTATTATGATTATTATTATTATTATTATTATTGAGTGAGAGAGCAGTGCATGCCATCAAAGTGACACTGGGGTAAAATATACATAGCTATGATGCTCCCCCACTACTTCTGCTCGTGATCAGAGATGCACATATCGTCAGCCACTAAGGGACATGCTCAACTGGTTAAGGTCAAACAACTGACAAGCAAATCTGTGGTATTGAGCAGAATATTTGCTGTAGCCCATCTTTTATACCAAGACAAAACAATGTACATGATAACACTTCCAATCAGTTAAGATCAGAAGCCATGAGAGCCACTGCCTGGTACTGCATCAGGGCATTTATTATATTATTATTATTATTATTATTATTATTATTATTATTATTATTATATTATTATTATTATTATTATATTATTATCATTATTATCATTATTGTCTCGTTTTCAGTATTTCTCTGCAAGTTTATCCTGAGGTGTTCGCAACATTATAATTATCAGTTTCATCTAACTCTAAGTATTTGCACGAGCGGTACCAACTCATAAGACTATTTTCCCTTCGCTAACTAGAATGGATAGGCAGTAATAATAAAGTAGGTCGATAACCTAATGATCTTCAAATCCGGATTAGGCACACGTCGTTACGCCCATACAACACATCACAGCCGCTTTCGAAAGGCTTAATCCGAAATTTAACAATGGAAACTAATCTGCTATCCACCAACTTTCTGAATAAAACGAACCCAACCTCTGCTTCCCACAAACTTTGTATTATAACTTAACACCTACATTCGGTATATTTCCAACCGCCAACCAATTGTTATAAAGAAAAGCGCATTTATAAATTCGGTCTCTCCATCTGATGAAGCAACACGTCAAAGGCAACTTGGACAGTACATATCCAACCAGTCGCTCGACCGTGGCAACTTCAAATATGCACCAGCACATAGTACACCTAGTACAAACAACAGGCTCACATTTGGGAGACAAATGAGATTTGATTTGATCCACCGTTCCCTAACGACGTCATAACCATTTCTAAATCAATGAACACTTCTACAAAGATAAACTTTACAAGTATTTTAATAAAATCTTTGTAAACGTCACTTATTCCATAGTCCTTTCTTATAAGGAGAATCGTTTCGTTGAATAAAAACAGAATTCTATAGCAAACTACAAAAGAAAAAAAACAAGATAGGAGATAACTGGGGCAATAGGTTACCGATGCCCCTTCAATAAAATCTAGATAGCTAGTAGCATCGTATATCCGGCCTCCGCATCTAAAGAAAATAACACTCCTGTATCTTTCAACGGCCTAACAGAAAATACATTTAAGAATAGACATCACCACGTTCTCATTCAAACATTAATGTAATAAAGAAAATACTGCTACGCTCTGAAAAAGACAGAAATGAATTCACCGACATGAGAATGGTTTATTTCAGGCAGATCCACTAAACCCATTAACTGTTAGAACTTGTATAAATCATGCTACTAAACTGAAAATCGTCATTCTATAAACCGTGTACTGATACAAATAGAAAAAGAAAGCCAGAGTTAATTTCGATTTGCCGACACAGCATAACAGCTCTATCTCTTTTCATAATAGCAGGCAAAACACAGGTGATGTGATATATTAGATAACATGCCCTCAGCTCATTGTTTTCCCTCTCCATATACTAAGAAAGTCGACTGAAGATTCTTGTCTCCAAATTAGAATATATTAGCGAAAAACTAAAGTACATCAGCAAGAATAAGAACTACACATACATGCACACATGCACACATGCATATATACACATACACACATGTTCATAGACAAACATAAATACAAACATGCTTAGTGGCATTTCGTCTGCTTTTACGTTCTGAGTTCAAATCCACCGAGGTCGACTTCGTCGTTCATCCCTATCGGGGTCGACAAAAGAAGCACTAGTTGAGCATTGGAATTAATGTAATCGACTTCACCCTGTCTCCCCAAATTACTGGCATTGTTCCAAAATTTGAAACCAATCTATTAATTTGCTCCAGTTGTTGTTTAAATGATTTTTTCCAGCCGTGACATCTCCATCTTAGGTACATTAAGCTCGGAACCACTTTATCCTGTAACTCAATTTTCTTAGACAATGGGGTATATTTGTAATGAGATTCTGCTGTTTTCTCTTTTTGTAGGTCGAGCGATCACTAAGAGATTCCTCGTTGGCCTATTATTGTTATTGCTGTTGTTGTTGTACGAATTTGTTCTTTCGTTGATGTTGTTCTTCTTGTTCATAGAATTGGTCAGCGAGAATTGTGGTAGTGACAATAATGTGGAAGCTGTTGAAACTGTCTAGTTTTGATGGTGATGATGATGATGATGATGATGATGATGATGATGATGCTGATGATGATGATGATGATGATGAGGAGGAGGAGGAGGATTGATGTTGATGATGATTGATGGGGATGTCGGTGGTGGTAGTAGTAGCAGTGAGGATGTCAGTGATAGAGATGGTGTCAGCGGTTGGGATGGTGGAGTGGTTTGCTATGATTATCATAAGCAGTGAGTGCGGTTCTTATCATCACCACTACCATCATCATCACCATCGTCGTCATCATCATCATTATCATCATCATTTTTATTATTATTATTGTTGTTGTTGTTATTCAGTAATTTTATTTTTATCACGTACTTTCACTGCACTGCCGAACATAGCTCTGTGTGCTTTGGGTATGTGCTGTGGTTTGTTTTAGTATTGTTATTTTCACTTTATTGAAAGTGCTTTACGTAGGATGTGTGCTGTGCCTCGCAGTGCTATTTTCAGTATGTTATATATTATTTGTTTTTTATTATTATTATTATTATTATTATTATTATTATTATTATTATTATTATTATTATTATTATTGTTATTATTATTATTAACAACACAGTGTAGGTAAAATGCACCGGCGTCTTTAATCATCTGTCACGTCACAACAAGGACCTCAGACAGATAATACTTTCCTTAAAATGTGCACTGTGCCCAATAAGGCTGCTTTTTGCAAGATATCAATCTTGCATGAGATTTCCAGTTGCCTTCAGAAGTTTTGAAGTTTCAGCGGGATTGAGCCCAACGCTCCAATCACGACTAGTATCACTTTTACATTACCTTCTTGCATTCCATAATCTTGCCATTTCCACTTTCAATTCAGAGTACTTGGTGATTTTTTTCAACCTCTTTACTCACAACATTCATGTCATTTGGTATGGCTGCATCAATGATCTGACAGCATTTGTTTCACTTATTCAATATAACAATATCCGGCCGACGGTATTCGATTATAGGATCTGTTTGAAAATCATAGTCCCAGGGTATCGTTACTTTTCCATCCTCCTGCATAACTTTACTTGGTACATACTCATACCAGTTCTCTGTTACTTCATATTAGCATTTACCGCATAAGAGCCAATGAAAATACACACTTTATCGTGGCGGCTTTGTATTCTTTTTGTGCAAGGCTCTCGCATCCACTTCTCTCACATCCCTTACCAAGTGGATCACATTTTCCACACTCTTTCCCCGGAGTCTGCATTTCTGGGTGTCAGACGTTTTATAGATGTTATACTTCACTGAATTGGTAGCGAGAACCTGGTCTTCTGCAGCAATGATCAGGATTTCGGTGGTACGCTTCAAATCACCTCGCTCGAGCCATGCTCACGATGCTGTATTATCCTTAATGTCCTGTGTATTCATTTCAAACTGTCCATGCATTCTCATTTCAAGGTCTTCTTTTCTCTTTTCCTCTGCTCTTTGGTTAAACTCTTCCTTGCCCATCATTTCATCTGCATTTACAGCCATACCTTCCGCAGCGTATTGCAGCAGGTATTCATCACTATTTATCAAATACTCAGTAAGAGTTCTCCTTTCGCTCCTGATATACTAATTAGTCCTCTGCCACCATTCTTTCTTTTCATACACAGTATGTTTACGTTTGCTTCATCAACTTTCTCATCCTTCTATCCAGTGTTGATATTTCCTCCTTAGTCCATTTGAAGAAGGACTCACTATATCTGACCACCGAAATTGGTATTCAGGTTGGATTTCAACTCCATCTTCACCCTTTTTCATACGCCTCAATGACATTGACTTTTATTTCTCTGTGTAGAATGTCATCCGGCTCCAAACTCCCTAAATACCTACTGCTGCCGGGTTCACCCATGGTCTTTCCTGGTGATAACCGCAATCCTCTGCTGGCTTCTTTCTTTCCTCTTTGCATATTAAGTACTGAGCATTTGGTGATCCCAAATTCCATACCGATGTCCCACACTTCTGGATTGTTTTGGTTAAGGAATCTATCTATTTTTCAGATTTTCCACGCAATTTCAGGTTATCCATAAAAAGAAGATGGTTCAATAATTGACCTTTCTTCCCACATCGGTAACCCACTTTTACTTTCCTAAGTCTCATTCTTATGAATATTAATGCAATTACAAAAAGTAACGGAGAAAACGAGTCACATTGGAAGATTCCCCTTTTAATATTAACTTCTCCAAGGAAAACAGCACTTGAGTACAATTTGGTTTTCCACTATTCATGCTATGCATCAGAAAATTTGTGATGTTGTCAGCAACACCAAACGTCTGAAGGGCTTAAACGATTCAAGAATGAGGCATCATATCATATACCTTCTTAAAGTCAATCCAAGCCGTAGACATGTTTGTATGAGGTATTTTATAATGCTTCAAAACTGTTTTATTGATGTCCAGGTAATCCGTGGTACCCTGAGAACCCTTCCCACATCATTTTTGGTCCCTTGGTAGTATTTCTTCCTGTGGCAGGAAAGTGTATGTCTTTGCCACACATATTCCAGTGAATGTCTTCCAGATTATGTTTAGGCATGCTATGGGACCGTAGTCTCCCACAATATTCCCCTTCCTTCTATCTTTCTTTACAAGTGTTGTCCTCCCAGTTACCATCCACACGGGGACTGTACCTTTCTGGACACACTCATTCAATTGGGCTGCTATTATTATTATTATTATTATATTATTATTATTATTATTATTATTATTATTATTATTATTATTATTATTATTGAGTGAGAGAGCAGTTCATGCCATCAAAGTGACACTGGGGTAAAATATACGAAGCCCAATATACCCATCATGACTACCCGTCTGATAAGGGTACACCAGGCACATGCATCACAACCATATATGCGCGACATGGTGATCTCATATCAAGATAAACAGCACATGACCTTGCAGGTGAGGCTCAGTTAGAAATTTCTTCAGGTTGAGTAGCCCATCCCGCTCAAAAGGTCCCTGAATAAGGGTTGTTTAAGGATGTTGAAAGAACCACCCATGTTTCCAGGGGTAAATCATTCAAACCCCAAAGAATCCCTCTCAACACATGGCTATGATGCTCCCCCACTACTTCTTCTCGTGATCAGAGATGCACATATCGTCAGCCACTAAGGGACATGCTCAACTGGTTAAAGTCAAACAACTGACAAGCAAATCTGTGGTATTGAGCAGAATTATTATTATCATTATTATTACTATTATTATTATTATTATTATTATTATTATTATTATTATCATTATTATTATTATTATTATTATTATTATTATTATTATTATTATTATTATTATCATCATCATCAAAGCATGCCGGGCGAAATACTTCGACGTATTTCGTCCATCTTTATGTTCTAAGTTCAAATTCCGCCGAGGTCGATTTTATCTTTCAAGCAATCGGTGTCGATAAATTAAGTATCAGTTGAGAACTGGGGTCGATTTAATCGACTTACACCTTCCCCCTAAATAGCTGACCTATGTCAAAATTTGAAATAATTCAGAGTTCAAATTTCGCCGAGGCCAACTTTGCCTTTCATCTTTTCAGGGTCGATGAAATAAGTACCAGTGAACCACTAGGGTGGGGGTCAGTGTAATCAACGAACCCCTCACCTATAGTAGAAAGGATTATTTTATAATAATAATTATCATTATTCATATACACTCAACAAATTAGACAGTTGGAAAAGAAAAGTATCCTAACATTGGGCTACAAGTTGCCTTAGGTGCCAAGAACCCTCCAAAGTATCCTAGCTGTCCCTAATAATGCTGTTTTCTGCAGCTGTACTAAACTGGGCGTTATGCATCCATCTGTTAAGATATTTAGGGATAGTTCCCAATGCACCTATAACTACTGGGATACATTTTACCAGCACTTTCAATAGTCTCTGCAATTCAATAGCCAGGTCCTGGTACTTTGCTATTTTTTCTATACTTCTCCATATTAAGTTTTCATCATTGGGGAGTGTAAAGTCAATCGTCTGGCACTTTCTCTTGTCTTTTTCTACAACAACCAAATCAGCCCTTCTAGCTTTTATTACTGTATTAGTCTGAATGTTAAAGTCCCACAACATCTTGTACTGCTTACTTTATAGTACTTTACTAAATTCTTGTTCATACCATTTATCAGTATGTTAAAATCTTAGGCTTCTACAAACCTCCTAGTGGATTTCTCTCCCTAGATTGTCATGTATTCTTTCCGTGCCACCATGCTACATACACTTACTATATGAATAACGCTTTCCTCGTTTGATTTGCATAATCAACAGTGGGAATCTGCAATGGTTTTTGTCTATTTTGCCGTCTATCAAATTAGTCCTTAATGCCTGATCTCATGCAGCTACTAACAAACTTTCTGTCTCCCCCTTCTACAGCTATAACCATGTCTCACTACTACTATTTGCGGAAACTATCTTTGGGAATCTACTATGCAACGTCTCTTGCCAGTCTGATAATTTCTGTTCTTTTTTCTGGTGTTTAAGTCGTTTGGTGTTTTGACTTCCCTACGTCTTATTGTGACTCGAGCAGCTTCTGATAAACTTTTTTCAGTATTACCTACATAGGATTCTATATCTACTCTAGCTAACTCCACGCATTCTTCTACTGATATTAGCCCTCTTCCACCTTCCTTTCTTGGTAACAATAATTTTGCTACTCCTGTGCTTGGGTGGAGTCCTTCATTCATATTGAATTCCTTTCTAGCTTTTCTGTCTAGCTTTGCTAATTCAGTTTTTGTCCAATCTACAAAAGCTGCTCAATATCGAAGTAATGACACTGTATAAGTATTTACAGCCTTCACTAGATTCACATGTTGGGCTACTGCCGTTCATTAATATGTTGGCCTGGAAGTTCCTTGTAGTTAGGCATTGATCTTGGGTTGCTACGATAAACTCTTACTATTATTATTATTATTACTAATATTATTATAATTATAATTATTATCATTATTATTATTGTTATTATTATTATTATTATTATTATTATTATTATTATTATTATTATTATTATTATTATTATTATCATTATTATTATTA
>NW_021833974.1:25000-30000 GCF_006345805.1 Octopus sinensis | reverse complement strand
GCCGAGACTACTTGTGTAATTGATAATTATTCCAAATTAATTAATTTCACCCTTCATTATTACGGATAACTATATATATATTATATATTATATATATATATATATATATATATTATATATATATATATATATATATATATATACATGTACACATATATACATGTATACATATATACATATATACATGTATACATATATACATGTATACATATACAGCATATACACATATCTACATCTGTTGCCTATATACATACACGATGTATAAATGTATAACATACAAGAATATAACGTGTATCATTCTGAGTATAATGTTTACATTTTAGCATGTATGGGGCGTGGAGTGTGTGTGTGTGTGTGTGTGGTGTGTGTGTGCGTGTGTGTGTGTGTGTGTCTGTGTATGTGTCTGTGTTTGTGTGTGTGCGCGCGCCTGTCCGTTATGTGTAGTAGAAGCATTATTAGATTTAAATAGCCAAATGTGTATCATATTAAATGCAACTATATCTCGGGAAGTTAAATTAACTGCGGTATTCTTCCGGAGATAATATATCTTATGGAGGTAATGTGTTTAAATACAAAAATTAAATAACAGTGGCAGAGGAAAATCGCTAAGAAATGCGAGGGAGAATGCTGAATGGGCGCCCTGTCCTCATTGCGCTTCGTTAGTAGGCTGACAACCGCGTGATCAAACGAAGTCCCTCAATACCGAAATAATTGCAGTTAAATGCTACACCCATAACTTTTCAATGTTCTCATGTGTGTGTGTGTCTGTGAGTATGTGTGTGTATGTGTGTGTGTGTGTGTGTGTGAGTGTGTGCGTGCGTGTGTGTGTGCGTGTATGTGTGTGAGTGTGTGCGTGCGTGTGTGTGTGTGTGTGTGTTTGAATTTATGCGTGCCTCGCTGTTCATCATGACTTCATTTGGAAAAAAAGCATTTAAACTAAATAGAGTTAAAATAACATGAAGAAAGATTTCCAAATAGGTTCGAAACCGGTCAAGAGAAGATCCACTTTCCTCACCATGGAACGATAACTACTATATATGTTATTAGTTTCTTTCAGTGTGCTATTTTACATACATATACACGCATAAACACCTCCACAACAAGAACACGCACATATAAATATGTGTTTGCACATACATACATACATACATACATACATACATACATACATACATACATACATACATACATACATACATACATACATACATACATGCATACATGCATACATGAATACGAACGTACGTACGTACGTACGTACATACATACATACATACATACGCATACATACATACATACATTCATACATACATGCATACATACATACATACCTACATACATACATACTGCATACATACATACATACATACATGCATACATACATACATACATACATACATACATACATACATACATCATCATACATACACATACATACAACACATGCTACATGCATACATGCATACGAACGTACGTACGACGTCATACTACATACATACATACATACATACACATACATACATACATACATTCATACATACATGCATACATACATACATACCTACATACATACATACATACATACATACATACATACATACATACATACATACATACATTCATACATACATGCATACATACATACATACCTACATACATACATGCATACATGCATACATGCATACGAACGTACGTACGTACGTACATACATACATACATACATACATACATACACATACATACATACATACATTCATACATACATGCATACATACATACATACCTACATACATACATACATACATACATACACATACATACATACATACATTCATACATACATGCATACATACATACATACCTACATACATACATACATACATACATACATACATACATACATACATACATACATACATACATACATACATACATACATACATAAAAGAGAATGCTACGCTGAACTATTGAAAAATCGGCATTTACTCTATCCATATTACAAGTTCAGATTTATAACTGTAATTAGTGGGTTGCTGGGATATGTAACACATTTCCTAAATACCAATCTCGAGAAATTAGAAAGAAGAACTCTAATTTTAAGACTACAGATTAAATCCAACACTAGAACAATAAAAACCTGTAAAACTTTCCAGAAGTTTATCATTTAAATATATATTAGCATGTCTAGATATGCAACTATATACATGAGAATACATACATAAAGCATACAAATTTGCACATACATACATACATACATACATACATACATACATACATACATACATACATACATGCATGCATACAAAAATACCGTATTGTTGATGTTGAAATTCTAATGAAGGAACCTTGGATCTAGGTTAGAAACCGGTTCTGTCTCTACTGGCAAGGAAATATGAAATAAACTGAACAATGACATACATACATACAAAATTTCCGTGTTGTTGATGTTGAAATTCCAATGAAGGAACATTGGATCCAGGTTAGAAACCGGTTCTTTCTCTGGCAAGGAAACTTGAAATAGACTGAACAACGATATATATACATACATACATACATACATACATATATGTACGACTGACTACAAATACTGCACATATGCACACATACCTGCAAAAATACCCTGTTGATGGTGCTCGAATTACAAGAAAGAAGACATGGATCTAGGTCAGAAACTAGCTCTTTCTCTATTGGCAAACAATCAGACACACACACATATATGCACACATGCATACACACACATATACATACATGCATTTAGAAATATAGATATACACATATATATACATACAGACACACACACACAGACACACACACACACAGACACACACACACACCTATATTTATGCACACATACATACACACACATATACATACATGCATTTAGAAATATAGATATACACATACATATACATACAGACACACACACACAGACATACACACACACACACACCACACACATATTTATGCACACATACATACATATACATATACATACATGCATTTAGAAATATATACATATACATATACATACAGACACACACACACAGACATACACACACACACACACACACATATTTATGCACACATACATACATATACATATACATACATGCATTTAGAAATATATGCATATACATATACATACAGACACACACACACAGACATACACACACACACACATATATATATTTATGCACACATACATACACACACATATACATACATGCATTTAGAAATATAGATATACATATATGTAGCTGTGTACCTTCATGAGCAGAAATATACATATATATAAATAGCATTGCACACAAACACTCATACCTACAGACGTACATAGGCATACATACGTCTACATACACTCTCATACACACACGCTCACACATATGCATACTTACCTACATAGGAATATAGCTTTGCATTGTGGGATATAAGATGTTTGATATACAGATAGACACTGATGGATAGATTGGCAGACAGACAGGCAGACAGACAGACAGACAAACTGACAGACGGACCGACTGACAGACAGACAAGCAGACAGTTAGATTAGATAGTTAGATAGAAAGAAAGAAAGAAAGAAAGAAAGGTAGATAGATAGACAGACAGACAGACTGATAGATAGATAGATAGATAGATAGATAGATAGATAGATAGATAGATAGATAGATAGATAGATAGATAGATAGATACATAGATAGATAGATAGATAGATAGATAGATAGATAGATAGATAGATAGATAGATAGATAGATAGATAGATAGATAGATATGTTTCTTTATTAGCCACACAAAGCTGCACACAGACGGGACAGATTACAAAGTAGAGCTTTTCTTTTTGGGGAGAAAGAAAAAAGAAAAATGTGGGATAGGTTTTCGATCAAAAGTGATGGTAAAAGGGAAAGAAAGAAAATAAAGGGAAAGAAAAAAAGAAAAAGAAAAAATGATCCATAGGGATCGTGTATCACAGAAATGTCATGATGTAAAGTGTAAAGGGGGAAGCAGATAAGGTTTATCCGTGGAAAGAAAAGCCTACGGAAAAGACTACGGTAACCTTGGTCAATATTGTTATATGTTACCACATTTGTTTGCAAGTGGATAACCCTCTGTTTTCAATTTCTGGGTTCATAGGATTATGCTCAAGGTGGCTTCGTCATTCATACGTGCCATCCTTGCTACATTCACCCATCTTTTTTTAAAACGTTCGCTAGACAAATCTTGCCTCTCTACTCTCACTTTCCTTTTCAAGTGATACTTGAAGAAGTTGATGAGAGATTGGCCAGAGAGGAAAGTGTTTGTCTCCAATCCTTTCAGACGCGTCCACCAGATACATTCTTTCGCCATAGCCACAAAATGATGAAAATAGCTCTTCCTTCCCGTTTGAAGGAAGGAGGCGTGACAATATTGACGATAGACTCAGCTGATAAACCGACTCGTCCCACACGTGACAGCAGTCGTTCGACATAAGCCAACAGGTCGGAAATTGTTGGACACTACACGAGTGCGTGCAGAGCGGTTTCGTCGCTCTGACCGCATCTCGGGCAGGTCGGCCCCGTGTTTCTCGAGCCGTGTCTGTAGAGCTTATCCTGAACGGGTAGCGCTACTCAGTAGCGCTGCCAGGCCAGGAGTCTCTGGAAGTTGTCCATGGGCCCTGGCCCGAAAGTCGTCCTGAACAGGCGAGTCAGGTATTCCGCGTCGACATCCCGGTTCGCCCCGAGCTCGTCGTCGTACCTCCCCCCCCCCCCTAATCCCCTATAGAATGCTTTGGTTGTGTTGAAGTCTCTCAAGGTCGACCCGGGACGGCAGAGTTGCTCGAGAGCAACACGACACTCGCGATGTCAGATAGATAGATAGATAGATAGATAGATAGATAGATAGATAGATAGATAGATAGATAGATAGATAGATAGATAGATAGATAGAGGAAGAGAGAAAGAGACTAGTTGATAGTCTTTCTCTCTCTATCTCTGTCTCTATCTCTATCTCCTCCACACACACCACAC
>NW_021833974.1:5000-20000 GCF_006345805.1 Octopus sinensis | reverse complement strand
TACGAAAAACGAAATGATCAACATCGGTCATTTCTAAAACCTGGAAATCCTCACATGTCCAGTGTATCCACCATCTGTCTCTACACGTGCGTACACTCCTAATAGCGGCGGAGTGATATTAACGGTGGGGTTGGCGTTGATATTGTTATCGGTGGTAAAGGAAAGACCACGGCAACAAATGTGTGAATCTGGGAGGGGAATATGTTGAATAAAATCATGATTAACTGATCCCACTGTATTTTCTTTTACCCAAAGCCAGGAACTTTTCAGCACCCCTCGTGAAAGATTAATTCTAAGTAATTTATTTTACCTTTTATTTGAACGAGGCAAATTCGTCTCATAAATGTGATTGAAAAAAGAATAATGCTTTCAATTTTGAGATAGGACCATCAATTTCTGTCGACTACATCGACCCGGGTTCAACTGGTACTTATTTCAGCGCATCTTTTCAGGGCCGATAAAATATAGCAAAGTCGACCTCGTCAGATTTTGAGCACGTATTACAAAAAGATGCTAAAATTACCCGCTGTATTTCATACTGCATTAATTTTAATCAATTAAAATTTAAGATTTGTCTCCACCAGTCTTTTATATATTTACTTATCTAATTTTTTTTACCAGAATTCTCCGTTTAGATTGTGTTCTCACATTACTAAATGTATAAAGAGCCAGTGGAACCGCGTGTGACCAAGTCGCAATTAGTGCGATGAAAATTTTGACGCCTAAATAATGCGTTTGCTGATGCAAACAGTATTAAGTACAACCTAAATGTGTGTGCATCTGTCTATCAGATAGATAGGTAGATAGATAGATAGATAGATAGATAGATAGATACTTTTCTACTCTAGGCACAAGGCCAGAAATCAGATCAACACCAGTACGCAACTGGTACTTAATTTATCGACCCCGAAAGGATGAAAGGCAAAGTCGACCTCGGCGGAATTTGAACTCAGGACGTAGACAGACGAAATAGTGCTAAGCATTTCGCCCGGCGTGCTAACGTTTCTGCCAGCTCGCCGCCTTTCTATATATATATATATATATATATATATATATATATATATATATATATATATATATATATGCATGTATGTATCTATGTGTGTATGTATGCATGTATGTACATATATATATATATATTTATATATATAGATATATATAATATATAGATAGAGAGAGAGAGAGAGAGAGATTGTGTATTCTGTGTGTTTTGTATCTATGTATTTACGAAACTACGTATGCGGTATCGCGTGTATATGACAGTCGTATTAACGTTATCATCCCATTGCCACTGAATATTTGTCGTTGCATAACGCTGTTCTCGCTGTCTCTGATATAAGTCATCTTCACTCTGCTACTGCGTTTCCCTCCGACTAAATACTCTTTGGACCCTTCTCATTTTATCATATAATTCACCCAACCCCACTGAGGGGAACATTATAGATCTTTATTGAAATCCAGTTAGACTATCATCGAACTGGATGTTAGTGTAACATATATGTAAAGTTTCGTGAATATTGGTTTGCTGATTGAGGTACTATGATGGTAACAGACAGACAGAAATTGTCATATATATATAAGATATATATGTGTTATTATTTATTTCGACTAAAGCAGTGAGTTGACAGAACCGTTAGCACAATGCTTAGTGGCATTTCGTTATGAATTCAAATTCCGCCTTTTCATCATTTCGGGATCGATAAAATAAGTACCAGTTAAACACTGGGGTCGATGTAGTCGACTTACTCCCCCACTGAAATTTCTGGCCTCGTGTCAAAATTTGATATCATTTATTCCTACTTAAACGTGTATGTTCTGCTAGGACAGACTATGCGGCTGTAGTTATCATTAAAAAACTCCCAGATTGGCTTTTGGTGAAAAATAGCAGTCTTGTGCACTCTTATTTTTATTAATATTTAGCAGAAGTAACAGGGTGTCTGAAGGGCCGAGAGTTTCTTGCGTTAGCACTTATCAAACAAGACACCAAATAATAAATATCTGAGCATAGTTAAAAGTTTCGGTCTTTGAATGTTTTTCAATGGCTAACATATGTTTTCTCGGCTGCAATTGTTTTAGTTTCAACACACGGTCTCAGATCATGTTACTTGCCTGTCAAGTAGAGCTCCAAAATAAATGTATACAATCAGAGGAATAAGATTGTTGGATTTATTACATCAGGCATTTCAGCACAGTCCATTTATATATCTAGTATTGTTAGCTGTAGTAAAGGCGGCGAGTTGGTAGAAACGTTGGCGCGCTGGGCAAAATGCTTAGCGGCAATTTTGCCCGTCTCTACATTCTGAGTTCAAATTCTGTTGGGATTGACTTTGCCTTTCATCCTTTCGGGGACGATAAAACAAATAGCAGATGACCACTAGAGTCCATCTCTTCCTCAAAAACTGCTGCCCTTGTGACAAAATTTGAAACCATCATCATCATCAGTAGTAGTAGTAGTAGTAGTAAGGCAACGAGCTGGCAAAATCATTAGCACATCTGACAAAATGCTAAGCGATATTTCGCCCGTCCTTTACCTCCTGAGGTCAAGTGTCGCCGAGGAAGACTTAACTTTTCATCCTTTCTGTGGTAGGGTGGGATCGATAAAATAAGTACAATTCGAGAATTGAGGTCGATTACATCGACTAGCACCCTCCGCCAACTTTCATGCCATGTGCCTATGGTAGAAAGTATTATTATCATCATCATCATTATCATTATTATTATTATTATTATTATTATTATTATTATTATTATTATTATTATTATTGTTATTGAGTGAGAGAGCAGTGCATGCCATCAAAGTGACACTGGGGTACAAATATACGAAGCCCAGTATACCCATCATGACTACCCGTCTGATAAGGGTACACCAGGCACATGCATCACAACCATATGTGCGCGACATGGTGATCTCATAACAAGATAAACAGCACATGACCTTGCGGGTGGGGCCCAGTCAGAATTTTCTTCTGGTTGGGTAACCCATCCCACTCAAAAGGTCCCTGATTAAGGGTTGTTTAAGGGTGTTGAACGAAACACCCATGTTTCCAGGGGTAAATCATTCAAACCCCAAAGAATCCTTCTCAACACATGGCTATGATGCTACCCCACTACTTCTGCTCGTGATCAGAGATGCACGTATTGTCAGCCACTAAGGGACATGCTCAACTGGTTAAGGTCAAACAACTGACAAGCAAATCTGTGATATTGAGCAGAATATTTGCTGTAGCCCATCTTTTATACCAAGACAAAGAATGTACATGATAACAATTCCAGTCAATTAAGATCAGAAGCCATGAGAGCCGCTGCCTCAGGGCATTATTATTATTATTAGTATTATTATTATTATTATTATTGTTGTTGTTGTTGTTGTTGTTGTTGTTATTGTTATTATTATCATAATTAGTAGTAGTAGTAGTAGTAGTAGTAGTAGTAGTAGTAGTAACGCAGTGAGCTGGCCGAATCGTCAGCACGCCGGATAAAATGCTTAGCAGCATTTCGTTCGTCCTTACGTCTTGAGTTCAAATTCCGCCCAGGTCGACTTTGTCTTTCATCCTTTTGAGGTCGATAAAATAAGTACCAGTTGAGCACTGGGGCGGGGGGAGGGGAGGAGCTCGATGTAATTCTTGAAACCAAATATTATTATCATGAGTTCGTCCGTCGTTGTCAACGATTGACCAAGGACATCAGATGGGAGAAGAACATGACGCACGGCGTGTCTGAGTGTGGCCGATCATTCAGATGAGTGCTCGGAAGGCTCTGCCTCAGGTCGGGCACTGGTGGTCTGCTGAAGCTGAGGGGTTGGCTCTGGACTTGCGCAGCTCGCGTTATTATTATCATTTTTTTTTTTTGTGCTCTTTGCCGTCCTATTCTGTACGTCGGAGGTGGTATCTCTGTTGGTGCAACTTCACCCGGCAGGACGGTCTTGCGCGTTTGTGTTTCCCAAATGCCAGAGTTGATCTCAAAATATTACATCATACCACACATCTATATATATATCCTTCTGTTTACATTTCTTTTTTTAGAAAAAACCAGGATGTGATTCGTGAGTCATGTAACTGTCAAATTATTACAGGTCGACCACTTGCGTGAAGGTCTCCCGTAGATATAAATGTACTCTTGTACATACCTTCACATAACTCTACCTCTTTCTTTCATTCTCTTTCTTTCTCTACCTCCCTCTCTCCCTCCCCCATTCTCTCTCTCTACAAATATATATATATAATGTATATATATATATATATATATATATATAT
Source organism: Octopus sinensis (assembly GCF_006345805.1). Taxonomy (NCBI): domain Eukaryota; kingdom Metazoa; phylum Mollusca; class Cephalopoda; order Octopoda; family Octopodidae; genus Octopus; species Octopus sinensis. Next base: position 15,747 of record NW_021833974.1, on the reverse strand, counting down.
TATATATATAATATATATATATATATATATATATGTATATATAACGCACGCACACACATATATAAGTACATACAAACACGCACGCTCGCATACACACACATACATACACACATATATATACATCCTCCATATATCCATGCCCAACTCCCCTCTCTCTCCCCCCACTCTCCCCATCTCAATATATTATTCAGCTTCTCGCGCTCTCCTTTCCTCTCTGTTGGTGAGTCGTGTGTATATATATGCGTATGGACGTTTTACTATGTTTGTGTGTGTGTGTATGTGAAAGTGTGCATGCATGTGTGTGTATGTGTATATATATGTATGTGTGTATATATGTGTGTGTGAGACAGTGTACATGTATGTGTGTGTATGTATATATATATATATATATATATATATACTTATATATATATATATATTTATATATATATATATATATATATATATATTTATATATATAATATATATATATATATATATATATATTTATATATATGGGTATATATATGTGTATGTATATGTTTGTATATGTGTGTATATGTATGTGTGTGTATATATATGTGTGTGTGTGTGTATGTGAAAGTGTGCATGCATGTGTGTGTATGTGTATATATATGTGTGTGTGTGTGTTGTGTGTGTGTGTGTGTGTGTGTGTGTGTGTCTTCGTTGATGATACTAAATCTCCCCCATACAGCCTTAATTTTGTCTCCAGCTCTCTAAAATAACAAACACGTGTCTGGAATGAATGATAAGGATGAGAGGTTATTGACCTGCGCAGAAGTGACATAATTTGATTGGTGGTGGCGCCGACGGTTGCGGCGGTGGCTATGGTAGTATTAGAAATAATAGCAGTAGTAGTGGTGGTAGCTGGGGTGCGGTGCGGTGGTTGTGGTGAGTGCGTAGCGGTTGTAGTGTGGCGGTGTTAGGTATGTTGGAAGTACTGGTGTTAGAACAGGCTGTGGCGTTAATGGTGGTGACGGTGGTTGTAGCGGTTGTAGTAGTGGCAGTGGTGACGGGGGTCGCTGGAGAGATGGAATTGCGGTATTCATTGTGTTAGTGGTGGTGGTGGATACCATTGTGTTGTGAAAGTATCTCAGTAGTGTTGTTGTTGGTGGTGGTGGTGGTGGTGGTGATGGTGGTGGTGGTGGAGCTCGAGGTGGTGGTAGTAACGCTAGTGACGGTGTTAGTCGTATATGTGTGTAGGTGGCAATGCAGATGGTTATGGTAGTAATGGTGACTGGTGGTGTTGACAGTGGAGGCTGCGGTGGCGTTGCCTGCGGTAGGAGCTGCGGCGACGTTGGCAGCTGTCTCGGCGGTCTTGGCAGTGGCGGCGGTAGTACTGCTGCTGCTGCTGCTGCAGCTGCTTCAGTTATAGCTTCTGATGCTGCTCACGACGACGACGATCATGATGATGATGATGAGATGATGATGATGATGTCGGTTGATGGTGTACAACGACGTTATCGAAGCATTTCAAAATTTCCGTCGCCACCATCATTATTATCAGCAGCAGCAGCAGCATCTCGTCGTCGTTGTCATTGTTGTAGCTGCTTTCGTTGGTGAAATCGTCGTCGTCGTTATCGTTATTATTGTTGTTGTTGCTCTTATTGTTTATTCCTAACCATCACACATTTCTCTTAGTCTATCGAGGACAGCATTATCATATATTAACCTCTCGTTGGGCTGGAGATAATTTGGTTGCTATTTTTTGCAAATTGTCTGATCACGTAAAAGGAGGTTCCCTCCCTCTCTCTGTTTCTCTCTCTCCCTCTCTCTCTCAATCTTTCTCTCTCTATCTATCTTTTTCTCTCTATTTCTCTCTCTCTCCTTCTTTCCCTCTCTCTGACTCTGTCTCTCTTTCCCTCTCTTTCTCTGTGTCTATTTCTGCCTCTACCTCTCTTTCTCCCTTTATAATCTGTAAGAACATTGACAACACGTGTGTGTGTGTGTGTGTGTGTGTGTGTGTGTGTGTGTGTGTGTGTGTGTAGGACAACGTGAAACAATTTTAACTGTCCGAGACTAATCAACAACAATAACTGCAACATCTGCAGTAAAAAGAGGAGTTTTCATGATACTGATCTCCATGCTCGAAATATCAAGTCATACACTAATGCTTTGATATAATTTGACTCAGTTGCACATTCCTTAATGATTCGTAGGCCTAGAACATGTCTATCACGTCAGAAGTTCCCAGACCAGAACGTTGCCCAGACTAAAATGTAACAATAACCCTGAATTATTCCTAATAAAGGTATATTCGGTTTAAGAGAACGCTATTATATTTCTTTTAAAAGTCATCTTTTATGTAAGAATAGGTGTAATAGAGGTCCAGGGTATCATATATTATAACATTGAATGTATCCAATATAAGTAATAACATAGAGCCTATCTAATTCAAGCATGTTAGATATATACACGGATTTAAATGAATATTAACATAGTTATATTTCATTTGGAAAATTATTATTGCATATAAGAGTACATTACCTTTTATTCTACAAATCCTTTCCTTCTTAAAATAATTTGTAACCGGTGTGTTAGAAGCTAAACTATCTATGGAAATAAGATCCATTCTTATAATGTGTGGAAACCGTAGTTTTTCAAGAGAAAATACGTCTAAATATTGGAACAACAATACATGTAGGAATAATAAATAAATGGAAGTAAGAGTTGCAAAGAGATCCAGCTTATGCAGAATTAGACCATTCCCATCATGTCCTCGGTAATTATAAACGTTGCCAAGTCAGTACCTCAAGATACTCAATGCCTTTGAATTGGGCAAAAAATGAAAACCCCTCATTTTACACGTTGACAAACAGTTCAAGATCAAAATAAGGGTGTGCACTGGTTCAAACCTTCATGGTAAATATACATGATGTTAGCTACATGAAAACATCTTTACCACCCGCTTAAAACTTATTAGTTTCACAACAACTAGTATAAAAGAGATGGGAAGTTTTCCTGTCGGATGCTTGTCGAACAGGAACACAAAGACATTGGTGGGGATTTCCATCGTTTGAATATCCTTCATAAAACTTATCTTTAGCAGAGCAGTATTATTGAAATCGCTGTTCATTAATTTTGCACTTCTGAAATTGAGACATCTAGGCTGACATGGCAAAGGCAATAAGTTCTAGGATCCAAGAGACATACCAAGTTGGCATGGAAGGAATTCTTGATATAACTACATCCAATAGTTTGGTACATGTTGGTAAAATTCGGAATCTTCTTGACACGTGACTTGCGCCATTGCAGAGTCGCATCTGATCTAAATTATATACCGGACACACACACACACATATATATATTGGCAAAAACGGTAAGAAAGAAAGAGACCTCAATATTATTGTGAGAATATCTCAGTAGTGTTGGTGGTAGCACTGATGGTGGTAGTGGTGGTGGTGGTGGTGGTGGTGGTGGTGGTGGTGGTGTGGTGGTGGTGGTGGTGGTAGTAACGCTGGTGACGGTGTTAGTCGTATATGTGTGTATACCAATAATCTTTCATTAGGAAACCTTGATTAAGAAGTATTCCGGTGACCCACGTAGAGCTGAGGAATTTATGTTGATACCAACCAACCAGAGACGAAACGTGACCAGGGTAAAGATTTCGAAATACCACCAGAACTAGATTTCAGATGGTTGGTGAAATATACTGTATTTGAAGAAGGGAGCACGATGATAGAAATGAAACGATTCTGAAAGGAAAAACTTGTTCGCATAGGTGCAGGCGTGGTTGTGTGCTAAGAAGCTTGTTTCCCAGCCACGTAGTTACGGGTTCAGTCCCACTGCGTGACACCTTGGGCAAAGTGTCTTCTACCATAGTCGCGGGCCGACCAAAGCGTGGTGAGTGGATTTGGTAGACGGAAACTGAAAGAAGCCCGTCGTATATGTATGTATGTATGTATGTATGTATGTATGTATGTATGTATGTATGTATGTATGTATGTATGCATGTATGTATGCATGTATGTATGTATGTATATATGTATGTATGTATGTATGTATGTATGTATGTATGTATGTATGTATATTTTTGTGTGCGTGTATGTGTGTTTTCCCCCTCCCCAATGCTTGACAACCAATATTGGTGTGTTTACGTTCCCGTAATTAGCGATTCAGCAAAAGAGACCGATAGAATAAGTACTAGGCTTACAACGAGTAAGTTCTGGGCTCGATTTGTTCAACTAAAAGGTGGTGCTCCAGCATGGCCGCAGTTAAATGACTGAAACAAGAAAAAGAATTAAAAGATAAAAAGAACAGGGTTAGAAATCATGATTAAGATTAAACCGAGATATTGGCCAAGATCCCTGACCTAATTCGGATATCTGGAAAGCAGTGTCTGCCCGTGGCACTGGAGGTCGGGAAAAAACCAGTGAAAACACCGATCACCTCATGACCGTCTGTCTTCAGCAACAGAATGCATCAGCTGAAAAGGGGTCTCAATTGCTGTCAGCACTACATCAACAGCAACAGCAGGGTCAGAGTACAACCACAATATGGAAAATATGACTCTAACTCACAGAGTTACCAAAACAGGATGAAGGACAAGTTACGGAGGACAGGAAAACTAACAGCAATAATAGTCACAATACTAATAACAATCCTTTCTAGTATAGGCACAGAACTTGAAATTTGGGTGGGAGGGAGACTAGTCGATTACATCGACCCCAGTATTTCATTGGTACTTACCTAATTTATCGACCCCGAAAGGATGAAAGGCAATACTAATAATAATAACAACTGAAACTATTATCATTATTATTATTATTATTATTATTATTATTATTATTATTGAGTGAGAGAGCAGTGCATGCCATCAAAGTGACACTGAGGTAAAATATACGAAGACCAGTATACCCATCATGACTACCCATCTGATAAGGGTACACTAGACACATGCATCACAACCATATGCTTATTTTGCTGGCTATGATGGAAAGTGTCAGTTGTCCTCAGCTAGCAGTCACTAAGGTGACACTTGTTTACTGATCTTGCATCAAGAACCCAACGAAGAATTCTTGCAGTTCCAAGCAATGCTGATTTTTGTAGATGTTCTGCCTTCACACTTGCACAGTGGCGAGCTGGCAGAATCGTTATCACGTAAGGTGAAATGCTTTGCTGTATTTCGCCACTTCGCTACGTTCAAATTCCGCGAGGTCGACTTTGCCTTTCATCCTTTTCGGGGTCGATAAATTAAGTACCAGTTGAACACTGGGGTCGATGAAATCGATTTACCACTGGGGTCGATGAAATCGATTACTACTGCTGGCCTTGTGTCAAAATTTTAAACCATTAGTATCATCATGATCATCATTATACTTGCTTTTGTTAATGTTTGTAATTGAAGCTGCATCAAAAGAAAGCTTGATAGTGAAACAGAAAAATATCATCCCGCCATGTTCGACTGTTTTTTTAATAAAAACATACACCAAAAGTGTAGATGTATATGTATCATAATATGTGTGTGTATACACATGCATATATAGATATGTGTGTGTTCGCATCTGTATGCGTGTTTATGAATGCACACACTAACACCGACACATACTCACATACATACACACATACACATCTTTATGAAGAGAAATACACACATCTATAATCATGTATATATGCGTACATGTGTGTATGCATATATATGTATATATATATGTATATATATGTACATATATATATATACATATATATATATATACATACATATATATATACGTGTGTGTGTGTGTATTCCTATATATGTGTATACACATATATGTATGTGCATATATATATTATATACATCTATGTATATATATATATGTATGTATATATATGTATGTATGTATGTATGTATGTATGTATGTATGTATGTATGTATGTGTATGTATGTATGTATGTGTGTGTATGAGCATATACGCGTACACACACACACACACTAATAATATATTATGTTATGTAGGTCATCGTATTTTTTTCAATATCGAAAATATTTGGAAATCTATAGAACGTTTCATCTTTATTATAACTTATTTTATTCTATTTTTATATTTTTTTTATTTTGTTCTTATTCCGTATTTTTTTTATTTCTTATTTTTGCGGCTTCCCCATTAACATTGTTCAGAAGCTAAGAAATAGATACAGCCAAAGATTATATATCAAACGAGAGGTCCACAACAATGTAACCTGACCTGCATAAAATAGCAGCCAAAATTTCTTTCTAATCAGATCATCAGGACTAATGAGTTGATGCCGTGCTAAACCGGACGTTGTGGAAGCGCAATGGGCCAGCGGATTTGCGGTCGTAGAAACGCGGTTTCGATTCCCAGACCGGGTTTTGTGAGTATTTATTGAGCGAAAACACCTAAAGTTCCACGGGGGCCCGGCAAGGGGTGGTGTCAAACCCTGCTGTACTCTTTCATCACAACTTTCTCGCACTCTTTTTTCCTGTTTCTGTTGTACCTGTATTTCAAAGGGCCAGCCTTTCAGTATTTCAAAGGGCCAGCCCTCATCGTCGTAACCGACGGAGTGCCACGAAACTGGACACCAATCCACCCATGCCCTCTATTTCTGTCCCTAGGTTATACAGGTTCTCTTTTTAGTTTATTTGGATGCTTTCTGCAGCAAGCTAGCTTTTGTTGGTTTGGTCATTTCCTTTAATGAAAATTATTAAAAAAATTCGTAGCTAATCCCTTCCGCAAACCATTTTTTTTTTTTTGTCTTCAGGGTTTGTGACTAGCCAATTAATATTTTCATTTGAATGATAATATCCAGATGGAGATCAGACAATTCTGAGAAAGAGAAAAAGAGAGAGACAGGCAGACAGACAGATAGGCAGGCAGAGATATGCAGACGGCAGGCAGAAAAATGTACTTCCAGTAATTGAGTGGTACTTTATATTATATTATTGACTTGGAAAGGATTAAAAAGTACATTTGACCTCGACGAGTATTTGAACTCAGAACGCTAAGAGCCGGAGGAAATACTGTAAACTATTTTATCTGACATTCTAATTACAGTGTCATCTGATTACTTAATACGTAATTTTGCTACTTTGCAGATACTAGATAGTGTAGATACTAGATAGTGGTTAGGATAGCGGACTCGCAGTCGTAGGATCGCGGTTTCGATTCCCAGATCGGACGTTGTGATAATTCGTTGAGCAAAAACACCTAAAACTCCTCCAAGCTCCGGCAGGGAGTGGTGGCAAACCCTGCTGTGCTCTTTCACCATAACTCTCTCAGTCTTTCGTCTTGTACCTGTATTTCAAAGGGCCAGCCTAGTCACGCTGAATCTCCCCGAGAACTACGTTAAGGGTACACGTGTCTGTGGAGTGCTCAGCTACTTGCACGTTGATTTCACGAGCAGACTCTTCCGTTGATCGGATCAACTGGAACCCTCGTGGTCGTCGTAACCGACTGAGGGCCACGACTAGATAGTTATAAGAACAACTCGGGCACTTGAAAGAAATATTTGTATTGTAGCAAAGATAATTACAAATATAAGACTGGCCGAGAGTCAGGAACAGGCAAAATATCCTTTTATATGATTCTTTTAGTAAGTCTAACTTCATTACATGTCGACTCAGTTCGAATCACGTTAACCGTGGACTGGTTCACGATGGCGAGAAGGGAAGACAACTCTCGTCTATTTGCTGCTGATTCTTAATATACAACATAAACTGTCCAATTTAATATGCAAAGCTTCGTCCGATAAACTGATTAGAGCATTTATTCCCAACGTGAGGTACATGTCCAGCAGGTGAGGCCTGGGAAAATTTGTGGTGGGGCTTGGGATCCAAATTTTTTTTTCTTTTTACTTTTAGTGGGACATGGAATTGTGAAAATCTTTTTTTTTCCTAACAAACTTCGGACACCTATATTCAGTCTAGCCGAACCAATCTTCCCAGCTAAGCATAATGTGTGAAGACTGTTTGCTACAGTATAACGCTATCCTAGTGCCCTAGTGTGCATACTACTTTAAGGAAGGTATATAATTACGAAATATTAAATATACAGTTAGTGTTAGGGTTTTTCAACTACTGGTGGGGCGTACATTTTCCGGGAGAGTTATAGTGGTGCCTGGGGGAAAATAGGTTGGAAAACACTGGATTAGATAGAAATAAAATGCAATGAGTTCACTTGAAGTGTTGTTGATCAAAGATCAACTGAGCCTCACCTACAATGGGATTCGGTCCCTTATGTTGACGCTCGGGTTATCTCATATCATGTTTTGGAGAAGTTAACTTTAGATTTATTACGTCTGGAATAAAAGACGAGTTGATCACGGTTGGAACGCCCTTGATTTTTAGTTTGCTTCCTTAGTGTTGATCTGTGGCTAATCAACGTCAAGAGCAACTTTGAAAACAACAAAAGACTGTTAGCGTTGTCTCTCCTCCTGACAGAAATAGTAACCAAATCTCCCTCAAATTACACTTTAACATCTTAAAAAAAGGGAATAACGTGCCAACGTGAGAGACTCTATGAGGTCGATCGATCTGCTAAAAATGGAGGCTGACTCGCCTTCAAATTACACTGTAGCATCTTTAAAATGAGAATAACAAACTAACGAGAGAGCCTCCGTGAGGTTGGTCTATCTGCTAAAAATAGTAGCTAAATCTCTCTCAAATAACCCCGTAGTGTCTTTAAAAAAGGGAATAACGAGCTAAAGGAAGAGCCTCTGCGGGATCGATCTACAAAAATAACAGCTAAATCACCCTCAAATCATACACTACTAGTATCTTTAAAAGGACATATTGAATAATATGGCCCTCGGTTCCCTGCAGCTAGGAAAATCGTACAGGTTGGACATGGGTTGAGATGTTTTCCATTTTAGGTCTGCTTAATCAGGGCTAACCTAGGGCTAAACAGCAATGAACTCAACAACAACAAACATAGTGATCCCGTGTTTGAATTGTTGGCGTCGACGGGAGATTCAAACGCCAATATCTCTGTTGTTTAAATGTGGGAATATACTCAGAATATGTCGTAGGTTTGATATTTATTCCAGAGTAGCAAATTCTAACGAATCACATTGTATATTGTTTTAGCATAAGCAGGTAAAACGTTCATGAAATTTTTGTATTTTCGTACTGATTACGTACACACACACACACACACACACACACACGCATGTATGTATATAGATATAGATATACGTATGTCTGTATGTATATATATATTATATATATATGTGTGTGTGTGTGTGTGTGTAAGTATGAATAATATGTGCTTGTATGTGAGTGTTTATATATATACATGTATAGATGTTTATGTATCTGTATCTATGTATATTTATACATCTTTGTGCTTATACATCTATACGTGTATATATATATATATATGTATGTATGTATGTATGTATGTGTATGCATGTACAAAGACACACACACACACACGTATATATATATATATATATATATATATATATATATATATATATATATATATATATATAATTACTTTGTGTGATGTCTATACACTTTATTTGATGTGTTTGCAGTTTTATTAATAAAGCATATCACTCTACCTCCGGTATTCGAGTACTATTTTTTCCACCTTGTTTCGCATTTATGTACTTATTCTGTTATATATATACTTCCATATGTATACAGGTAATATAAACGAGAGCAGTACAACTCGGTGTATATAAAAAAAAATAGAGTATTAATATATTTTATTTATTCTAGTGACTCGGAATCCGACAGCTTAATCCCAGAACACAGATCTAACTCGATGAGAAATCTTTGGTCTTACAATTCCCTGGAACGAAACTTTAGAATCTAGAGCTGATGTCACTCCGCGATTAGCATAAAATATTATCTATACAGATTTATGTGTGCATTTTTATGCGTTGATATATGTAGGTTTGGGTGTATGTGTGCGCGTGCGTGCGTGTGTGTGCGTACATATATGTAATACATATATCTTTTATGGAAATACTTTATTCGTATTTGTCCTTAGTTTCCTCTCTCACTCGTATCTTGTTGCCACTGCGTTCTACGTCTTTTTGTTTGTAATGTTTACCGCCTCAGTGATGTTTGACTTCCACGAGCGCAATCAGAAAAGTAGTCTTGTCAAATTTAATTCTTCAGACTTCAAGTGTAGCAAAACTGCGTTGGTTTTAGCGTCCCTGGCTGACGTGAGGGTGTTCTACGTTTTATAGTTCTTTTTCCGTTAATTATTTCCATGTCTCGTTTGGATTCTTTATTACTGCATATACTATGCATCAATGTATATGTAGGCATTATGGACAATTGTATGTATATAGCTAATATTTACTGGTTTGTAGTTTATAGGCTAATCTAATACATCTAGAGCACTTGTGCTAAATTGATGAGATGTCTGCATTGCTACTTTCCACCTGTTGGCAACTTTTTTATTTACTTGCCGATTGCTACCGTTTGCTAACTTATGTAGTGAACCAGAAAAGCAGTCTCATGTTCAAGTCTTTCTTGCCTTCCTGTGCACGCACAATAATCGAATATTTTGCTATACCAGGTTAATTTGTTCTGAATCCTCGGACTGAGCAGTGATTCACAACGAGCATAAGTCCACAGATCAGTGAGATATATTCAATCGTCCAGTTGCTTCAATAAAACATTTACTGTACTCTTAATCTGTATTGAGTTCTTTTTGGTTTAGAGGTTGCGGCATCAAGTACAACTTAACTATTGTTATGTATGTGTGTGTATATATATATATATATATATATATATATATATATATACAACTTACATGCACGAAAACTTTACATATGTGTGTGCGCGTGA
>NW_021833973.1:40000-52094 GCF_006345805.1 Octopus sinensis | reverse complement strand
CCTGCTCATACTCTCTCTTTTTCTCTCTCTCTACACCTATTTATATATGTATTATATATGTATATATATCAATAGGTGTGTGTGTAAGTGTGTGTTTATATCTATTGCATGTACGTGTGCATGAATGTAAGCATGTGTGTGTATATCTGTGTATGTATGTATGTATGTTGTGGATTATGTGCATATACATATTATATGCATGTGAGTATGTATGTGTGTATATATACATATATATACACATATATATATATGATATACACACACACACACACAGACCATATATAATATATATATATATATATATATATATATATATAATATATATATATATACATATACATATTTACAAGATAAGGGCAAAAGAAAATTCTAATGCCAAAGATACCGAAAAAAGACAGAACTTTTCAATAACCATTATAATTTATGCGTCTCGAAACAAACCGATAGAAATCTCTAAAAAATTCTTTATTACCGTATTGGTCCAATTTCGGGGTTAATTCGTAAGAAATTTTCCCCTCTTCAGCGGCAAATACGCGAGATATAAATGAAATACTTACTTATATATGTATGGTTTGATCTAGTTTCAGCTCATGAGCTGTGGCCATGCCGGGGCACCACCATTTGGTGTTGCTACTTAATTTTACTTCACTAATTCTTTTTAGAAATTGCCATTTGGTGCATGAGGGGGTTTGATGCCGCTGCCCTCATTTGCACCTCCTGCTGTGAAGTTGGTTCATCTGGGACACTTGACAGTAAGTGGTCCAATTTCATTTTGAAGACACCTACATCCACCCCATGCAGGTCTCTCTGGTCCTTTGGGAGAATATTGAAGATCTATGGTCCCCTGAAGTCCAGGCTGTTGCAGTATCTTGTCATATATCTTGATGTCAAATTTGGAGTTCTTTGCACTATGCAGTGGTGTCCTGTTCTAATATTTGTGTAACTCTCGATGCCAAATTTTGGGACAAGTTTCTCTATGATCTTCCAGATGTATATTATGGCATATCTTTCTTGCCTACGCTCTAAACAATAGAGTCTTGATCTCTTGAGTCTTTCCCAGAAGCTTAAATGCTGCATAGAGGCTATCTTCTTCATGTAGCTTCGTTGGATTGCCTCAAGTTCTGTGATTAATTTGACACTGGTTGGTGAACATAGCTGAGAGCAATAGTCAAAGTGGCTTAGGACAAGTGTCTTTCAGAGGACCATCATGGTTTCCCGATCTCTTGTTCTAAAAGTTCTAAGAATCTATCCTGTCAGCTGCCTGCATTTCATTGCCAACTTAGCAACATACGCATAGAAGGATGCATCATTACTCATGCCCAGGTCTCACACTGATTGTGCCTCTGGGATTGCAATCCCTCCAGGTCCAGTGTATTTAATTGGGTATTGCATTTAGTTTTGCAAGCTGATAGCACAAGGCTTGAAACTTTTCAGCATTGAACTGCATGCTATTCTTTTCAGCCCACTTGTATATTTCATCCAGCTCACATTGCAAGTGCACAGTGTCTTTAAGGTTCTGTATCACCTGTGAGACTTTGTATCATCTGCATAACTTGTGATCGTGGTTCTTTGTGTGGCTGAGGGCATATCTGAGAAGGCCATTATGAACAGTAGTGGTCCCAGAACACTACCTTGTGGGACAGCGCTCACTATTTGCGTGTCATTGGAGGTAGCCCCATTGGCTACTACCTCCTGATTTATATATTTCAGAAATCATGAAGCCATTCTCCCAGTTTTCTGACAATACCGAGATGGCACAGTTTGTGACATACCATTCCATGACTGACTTTATCAAAAGCCTTTGCAAAGTCCAGATATATCACTTCCACATTCGAGTGGTTGAGCAGCTGTTTCAGCACCCAGTCATAGTGTTGTAAGAGCTGAGTCTGGCAGCGTCTTCCTGGTCGGAAAACCATGTTGGGTGTTAGTCAGCAAGTCATTTTCCTCAAGGAAGGTGATTAATTTTCTTCTGACTATTCGTTCCATGACTTTGCTGATGTGCGAGGTCACACTAATATATATATATATATATATATATATATAGTAATCTAAGTAATTAAGGTTTAGCAACGATTTTGCCTCCCACACACCGAATTTAGAAATAGCAGTCAAAGAGTTTTGGCTATTCTTTCTACTTAAAAGGGCGATCCCAGTAAAACTACAGCACTTTTACTGGGATCTCCCTTTTAAGTAGAAGAATAGCCAAACTCTGACTGCTATTTCTAAATTCGGTGTGTGTGAGGCAATATTTGCTAACCTTATTACTTAGTATTACTTAAACCTTCCTTGAATGGGTTTTTTACATGCCGAGCTCTACTTGGTGAAATTAATGATTATTCCAAATTAATTACTTTCACCTTTTATTATTGATAATATATAGTATACATTTGCTGCTTTCTTCCGAGGAATCTAGTACTCTTAGCTTAGATTTTTCCTTGGGGCTGGCCAGATTGGAGCAGTCTTGAATATATATATATATATATATATATATATTCAAGACTGCTCCAATCTGGCCAGCCCCAAGGAAAAATCTAAGCTAAGAGTAGCAGCAAATGTATACTAAAACAAGAGCAGAAAAAGAAACCGGAGAAATGTGTAGCTTTCAATGTGTACCATTTCTCCATTTATATGTGTGTATATATATATATACACATAACTATATCTATCTATCTATATATACACATATATACATATATATATATATATACATACAAACATATATATATATATATATATATACAACAGATATATATATATATATGTACACATATATACACACATACAGATATACATACATATATATATATATATATACACACACACATGTATATATAATATGTATATGTAATCGATATTCTATATATGATCTTCTGTCTCATGTATAGAATGACTTGTTTGAATTAGCACATCTCATCTTGCTGTGTGTACATATCTCAGTTTGTGCAAATGTATAACAATTGTGTGTATATATATGACTGACATGTGTAAACATATCCATGTGTATTGCTCTGTGTGTGTGTGCCTGCATGTGTGTATATTATCATCATCATCATCATCATCATTATTATTATTATTATTATTATTATTATTATTATTATTATATTTTTATTATCATCCACATCATTCTTCTTCTTATTATCATCATCATCATTTTATTTTTATCATCATCATCATTATTATTATTATTATTATTATTTTATTTTTATCATCATCATCATCATTATTATTATTATTATCATTATTATCATCATCATCATCATCGTTATTTTATTTTTATCATCATCATCATCATCATTATTATTATTTTATTTTTATCACATCATCATTATTATTATTATTTTATTTTTATCATCATCATTATTATTATTTTATTTTTATCATCATCATCATCATTATTATTATTTTATTTTTATCATCATTATTATTATTATTTTATTTTATCATCATCATCATCATCATCATCATCATTATTATTATTATTATTGTTATTATCTTTATTATTATTGCTATTATTTTGTGACTGTGTTAGATGTGTGTGCGTACTCTGGAAGAGAATGCGAGGAAACCACCTAGTTACCTCTGTTTGAGGCTTCGTTTCTGCTTTGCATATCACCATCATACCACCACTACCACCACCACCACCACAACGACCACCATCACTGCTGTCACCATCACCACCATACTGTTATTTCATTGTAAATGATATTACTAATGATAGCTGACTCACCTATGATATCCTCTATGAGGATATATATGTGTGTGTGTGTGTGTGTGTGTGTGTTGTGTATGTGTGTGTATGTGTGTGTGTATGTGTGTGTGTGTGTGTGTGTGTGTGTTATATACACACATACACATGCACACACACACACACACACATGTATATATATATATATCTTTTATCTTCTGCTGGTTCCAGCTATTTGGTTGTGGCCATGCTGGGGCACCAGTTCGAAGTGTTTAGTTGAACAAATAGGCCTCTCTGCTTATATTGTTTTTAAGGTTTGCTATTTATTTTTTCGTTCTCTTCTTGCCCAACTGCTAAGTCATGGGTATGTAAAAAAGAAAAAAATGAAATACTGGTTGCCAGGTGAGGGTGGTGATGTTATGTGACAGTGGTGGTGGTAGTGTCGATGGTTGGGCTACATGGCATTGATGGTATGGGTGTGGTGGTGGTGGTGGTGGTGGTGGTGGTGTAGTAGTGATGGTTGAGCTACATGACATTGATGGTATGGGTTGTGGTGGTGGTGTTGATGGTTGAGCTACATGACATTGATGGTATGGGTTGTGGTGGTGGTGGTAGTGGTAGTGTTGATGGTTGAGCTACATGAAATTGATGGTATGGGTTGTGGTGGTGGTGGTTGTAATGTTGATGATTGTGCTACATAGCGTTGATGGTATGGGTTAAGGTGGTGGTGGTGGTAGTGTTGATGGTTGGGCTACATGTCATTGATGGTATGGGTTGTAGTGGCGGTGGTTGTGTTCATAGTTGGACTACATGCCATTGATGGTATGGGTTGTGGTGGTAGTATTGATGGTAATGTTACATAATGTGGTGGTGATGGTACATGGTGTGGCTTCGGTTGTAGTACAAGAGGTGTCAGTGTCCTATACTCTAAAATGGTTGCATTATGTGTTGTGGTGCAGGTAGTAGTGGTGGGTGTGGTGATGATGAGTCCTGGTGTAGCAAAACAGTGCTGGTGGTAGCAGTGATGGTGTCTGTGATATAAAGGTGTGTTTGTGTGTTGTACCCCTATCCTTTGTTCCCGACCCCCTCCGGGGACATACAATAGTCATCTTCACCAATGTACAGCCTGTTCTGTGAGTCACACACCCCTCCCTTCCAGCTGCTCCCTCCCCTGTTCACTCTCCAATTAATTAGTCAGAAATTAAGACAATGTGTGTGTGTGTGTATGTGTGTGTGTGTGTGTGTGTGTATATATATATATATATATATATACTTTGTATTTGTGTATCTCTCTCTCTCTCTCTCTCTCTCTCTCTATATATATATATATATATCTATATATATATATATATATATATATTATATATATATATATATATATAGTTATATATATATATATATATATATATATATATATATATATATATATATATATATATAAATCCTTAAAATCCTTAATGTTTTAGCCCGAAGGCCGCGGCCATGCTGGGGCACCACATATATTATATATAATATATATATATATATATATAATATATATAAAACACTGTGTGTGTGTATGTGTGTGTATACACATATATAATATAGATACTTTGTATGTGTGTATATGTATATATACATATACATATACTTTGTATTTGTGTTATATCTATCGATCTATATATATATATATATATATCAACACTTTGTGTGTGTATGTGTGTGTATACATATACATATATATACTTTGTATAAGTGTATGTGTGTATATACATATACATATACATACTTTGTATAAGTGTATGTGACGGGAAGCTTTATGAAAATAGACAAAAGACGAAGGCAGGTGGAAAACAAACGAACAATTGTATTAGTATGGCGCTCAGGAAATATAAATACAACAAGTCTTCAACGTTTCGAGCCTACGCTCTTCAACAGAAAGATACACAGAGAGAAAAAAAACAGAAAGAAGGAGAGAAAAAAATGCGTGCAGTAGCTAACGAATCAACATGGCGATGTATATGCATATATACATATATACATATACATGCACTTTGTAAGTGTGTGCGTATATACACACACACGCACACACACTTCAAAATTTGTGCAGTACTGTTTGCACATCTGCCGATAAATTGCATGCTATTTGCAATTTGCATGTATACCTCAGACAAGCAATTTGAATTCATTTTGAGGTGACTCAGATACACAGTGCCAACGAACTGAAATACCATTTTAAATATTGATATCAACCATTCTTGTTCACCTGCAAAAATTCCTTTTGTCTGGTCTGAAGAATTCAATATTTTTTTTAACACTTGATGTCTTAAAGGGATTTTTCCTTGGAGAAATCTCACAGCCAATAAGGGCATAAACAAAACATATATATTAATTAGGTGACTTTGGTAATGTTTATATATATTTAGGATCTTTTCGGTTTGAACGGCAGGTTTTTCTAGCAGTGTCATATGAAATTGTCACCCATAATTATGACCCTAGTATCGATCTATTGCATTTCAATCTGTTTTAGGGTTAGGGTTAGTTAGGGTATCTTTTTTCCTTCAGAAATGTAAATAAACCCAATCTGTTTCTTAAACGAGGGACGTATTCATACGGCACAGAATGTTTTTTTACCTCAATGGACGTCATTGATTGGTTGAAATTGCAGAAATTGAAGAAAAAACAAGAAGAAATATCTTACAAACTATAGAATTTTCTCAATAAAGCCAAGAGAAAAAGATGTTTTATAAAGTGTCTTGCTCAAGAACACAACACACAGCCCGGTCTGGAATCGAACTCACAACCTCACGATCGTAAGCTCTACGCTCTAACCACTGAGCCATGTGCCTTCACAAGATTATATATATATATATATATTATATATGTGTATGTGTGTGTGTGTGTGTTTTCCAGGGTCATCCTACCCCTCTTTTATTGAACATCTATATGTAATTTATCAGTCCGTTTGTCTATATATAAATCCATGGATTATCTGTAATCTCTTAATCTCGGTGACATATTTAAAGCTGTCTATTTATGTGTAGATCTTATTCTGAGATGAAATTACATAAGTTTTTGTCTTTCAAGTTGGTAAAAATTAATGTTGGAAAAAATACTTTCATTTCCTTGAGTTCCTTTGTAATTCTATTGATAAATACATAAAAAATATACATAGGAGTGGCTGTGTGGTAAGTAGCTTGCTTACCAACCACATGGTTCCGGGTTCAGTCTCACTGCGTGGCATCTTGGGCAAGTGTCTTCTGCTATAGCCCCGAACCGACCAAAGCCTTGTGAGTGGATTTGGTAGACGTAAACTGAAAGAAGCCTGTCGTATAATTGTATATATATATATATATGTATGTGTGTGTATATGTTTGAGTGTCTGAGTTTGTCCCCCCAACATCGCTTGACAACCGATGCTGGTGTGTTTACGTCCCCGTCACTTAGAGGTTCGGCAAAAGAGACTGATAGAATGAGTACTGGGCTTACAAAGAATAAGTCCCGGGGGTCGATTTGCTCGACTAAAGGCGGTGCTCCAGCATGGCCGCAGTCAAATGACTGAAACAAGTAAAAGAGTAAAAGAGTAATCTCGTTTATCCTGATAGGTGTAGCTATGTGGTTAAGAAGCTTGCTTGCCAATCACACAGGTTTGAGTTCAATCCCTCTGCATTGCTCTTTGGGTAAATGTCTTTTTTTTAATTTTCTTATGAGAGTATTTAATAGAAGATCATCATATCTCTTTCATTTTTTACTTGTTTTAGTCATCAGACTGTGGCCATGCTGCAGCACTGCCTTTAGTCGAGCAAATCGACCCCGGGACTTATTCTTTGTAAGCCCAGTACTTATTCTATCGGTCTCTTTTGCTGAACCGCTAAGTGACGGGGGACGTAAACACACCAGCATCGGTTGTCAAGCAATGCTAGGGAGACAGACACACACACATATACACACACACTTATATATATATATATATATATATATACATATATACGACAGGCTTCTTTCAGATTCCGTCTACCAAATCCACTCACAAGGCATTGGTCGGCCCGGGGCTATAGCAGAAGACACTTGCCCAGGATGCCACGCAGTGGGACTGAACCCAGAACCATGTGGTTGGTTAGCAAAGCTACTTACCACTCCTGCACCTATATATGTATGTTTATATATATGTATGTATATTGTTGTATTTGGTGATGGTCATTTTCCCAGTTTAGCCAATGAAAACACATGCACAATATATTCGATGTTCACTCACTTCAGCTTTATTCTATATTAATTGTATTCCAGCCAGAGTTCTTTCGTCACACTTCTGTGACCTCATCAGTGGTCCTTTGCTTTCTTCTTTCTTATTTGTGTGTCTCTCCTTCCTAACAATCTGTCATTTTGTATCGCTTATATATATATATATTATATTGTATGTATGTATGTATTATATTATGCTGTATATTATTTATGTTATATATATATGGTATATATATATATATATATATATCATGTAAGCTCTGCCTGTGTGGTCTAACACACGTACACACACACACACACCGAAGTCCTACTCTCCTCCGACCCATCTACAGGCAAACAGACGGACAGATGGCGGCTCATAAAACAAAACCACTCTCAATTCTGTACCTTCCTGTTATTATTATCGTTATTATTATCATCAGTGTTGCGACTGTTGTTGTTGTTGTTATTGTAGTTGTTTTTACCCCCTGCTATGGCATTTGTTGCAATAACATTTGTCTTGTTATCTTATCCGTCGCCCCCTGCTGTGTTGTAATACCAATGAACTAGATCTGTTATCGGGAGGGGGGGGGTTGCAGATACGAGCGTTTGTTTGTTGCACCGCCGGCTGCACCACCTCTCCACTGTGTACGCGTGGGAGAGGGGGAGTGGAGGGGGGTATGTGTGTATGGGGGTGTGGGGGTATAGTCTGTGTGTGTGTATGTGTGTATGTGCATGCGTGGACATTTGTGTGTATGTATGTGTGTATATGTGCGTGTGCGTGTATGTGCATTTGTGTGCATGGATGTGTGTGTGCATGTGTATGCATGCATGAATGTGTGTGAGTATGTGTGTATACATGTGTGCATGTATATTTACATGTGCATGTGTGTGTATATATATATATAATATATGTATATATATATAGTTGTTTGTGTATGAATGCCTGTGTGAGTACATGTGCACATATGTGTGTGTGTGTTTACATCTGTGTGCATGTGTGTCTTCATGTATGTATGTAGCATTATCTTTTGGCATTGTAGAATGTTTTGTACCCATGTTGTGGAATTTGGTGGTGGTGGTCATGGCTTGTTGTTGTTGTTGCTGTTGTTGTTATATTTAGTGTCTATCTCAGTTGGGATGGAGCAGTGCGGAATGTGATTGGCGCTTGTTTCTTTGAGTGGCCTGAGTTTGTGTGAGAGGAGTGCAAATAACATTATATGTTATAGAGCTGAGTTCTCAAATGGGGCAAACATCTACTGCTGTGGCCCCATGGTCAAGCAATGTGGTTGATGGAAACTGCACAAAGCCTGACGTCTTCTACTATATAGTCTCAGGATGACTGAAGCCTTGTGAGACAGAAACTGAAAGAAGCCAGTCGTGTATATATATATATGTATATATATACTGGCTTCCGTATATATATATATATACTGTATATATATATATATATACTGGGAACCGATCGTGGCCAATGCCAGACTTATCTGGCACCTGTGCCGGTGGCACGTAAAAAGCACCCACTACACTCGCTGAGTGGTTGGTGTTAGGATGGGCATCCAGCTGTAGAAACACTGCCAGATCAGACTGGAGCCTGGTGCAGCCCCTGGCTTCCCAGACCCCGGATGTTAAATGGACATTAAACGATGATGATGATGATGGTGATATATATAGGGGGAGAATTCACAAAAAAAAGCAAAAGACGAAGACAGGTGGTGTGGACAACAAACAGATGTATTAGTTTAACGCTTGGGAAATGAAAAAGTTTTTAACATTTCGAGCCTAAGCTCCTCCACAGAAATGTGTAGTGGCTAGCGATCTATAATGGCGAAAGCCAGACAGAAGGGTCATGCAGGAGAGATAGGGAGAAGGGGATATATGTGTGTGTGACAAATATATATATATTTGTATGTCTATGTTTGTGTGTCTGTGTTTGTCCCCCCAACATTGCTTGACAACTGATGCTGGTGTGTTTATGTCTCCGTAACTTAACAGTTCAGCGAAAGAGTAATGATAGAGTAAGTACTAGGCTTACAAAGAATAAGGGCCTGGGTTCGATTTGTTCGATTAAAGATGGTGCTCCAGAATGGCTGCAGTCAAATGACTGAAACAAATAAAAGAATATATATGGTAAGAATATATATGGTGGCACGTAAAAAGCACCAATCTGATCGTGGCCGTTGCCAGCCTCGCCTTGCACCTGTGCCGGTGGCACGTAAAAAGCATCCACTACACTCGCAGAGTGGTTGGCGTAAGAAGGGCATCCAGCTGTAGAAACACTGCCAGATCAAGATTGGAGCCTGGTGCAGTCTTCTGGCTTCCCAGGTCCCGGTCGAACCGTCCAACCCATGCTAGCATGGAGAACGGACATTAACCCTTTCGTTACCAACCCGACTGAAACTGCCTCTGACTCTGAGTACAAATGTCTTGTTTTCATAAGTTTTTAATTAAAACCTTCCACCAAACCTTAGTCACAATTTATGTTCCTAACACTAGCTTAATGATAACAAAGTTATTTTACTAAATTCTTTGTTACATTTAAAATTAATTGAAAGAAACACAGAGCATCTCAACAGAAATATGGTAACAAAAGGGTTAAATGATGATGATGATATGCATGTACAAACTTCATGATTACTAATAGAATGCAGAACATAACTGTTACGGTGTGTGACTGAGGTAAGCGTAGGGTTTGTCAGATCAAGAACCAGAATGATTACAGAGTAAACTTCCATCTTCGCTATTTGGCCATGGGCTATATGCATGTACGGCGCCATATGACGCAACTTCTGTTCCGTTTAAGACTTTAGCATTTCATATTTAAGCTGAACAGAATGATGAATGAGGAATTCATTTGCTTAAATCCAAGACTAGCGCCAAATTAATTATTGTCGTGTTGCACAGATTGCTGCTTTAGTCAGATTCTTAAATTGGACAATACGATGAAGCAGGAAGAAAAAACAAACAAGTGTGTGTCTGTATGTGTATTCATACGCACACACACACACACACACACATGTAGTGTATTTATATATATGATAGATGTATGTATATGTTTTTTTTGAGTGTGTGTGTGTGTGTATATATATATATATATATATGACATGTTTGTATATATATGTATATATATGACGTATGTATATATATGTATATATATATGACATGTATGTATATATATGACATATGTACGTATATATACATCATCATCATCGTTTAGCGTCCGCTTTCCATGCTGGCCTGGGTTGGGCGGTGCTACTGGGGTCTGGGAAGCCAGAAGGCTGCGCCAGGCCCAGTCTGATCTGGCAATGTTTCTACAGCTGGATGCCCTTCCTAATGCCAACCACTCCGTGAGTGTAGTGGGTGCTTTTTACGTGCCACCTGCACAGGTGCCAGGTGAGGCTGGCAAACGGCCACGATCGGATGGTGCTTTTTACGTGCCACCGGCACGGAAGCCAGTTGGGACGGCGCTGGCAACGGCCACGTTCGGACGTTTCTCTTATGTGCCACCGGCACTGGTATCACAGCTACAATTTCCATTGATGTTAATCGATATATATATATATATATATATATATATATATATATCACCGTGATCGACCAGGCTATCAGATGTTGCTACACATCGCTGGTTACAGTGCGCTTCACATTGTTTTAGCCTTCAAATGACGCCACTCCACTGGCTAAGCGAGCAGGCCAACAGAAGAAAGAGTAAGAGAAAGTTGTGGTGAAAGAGTACAGCAGGTACTAAGTACTGTGGTTGATACATTTGATTAAAAATTCTTCAAGGCTGTGCCCCAGCATGGCCACATTCTAATGACTGAAATAAGTAAAAGCTAAAAGATATATGTGAATGTATATGAACCCCTAACCTCGTGGATTAAAGCTGATTGCCCCTTGGGGGCTTGTAGTCTTGCAAGCAGTACGGTGACCTCACTCATGCTGGTGTCACTAACAAAGAAATCATCCGACACATGCTGTAAAGCGGTTGGCATTAGGACGGACATCCAGTCATAGTGACCATGCCAAAGTGGACATCGGAGCAAGACGAAGTCCTGGGGAACCAGCCGTTCCTGTCAAACCATCCAACCTATCCCAGCTTGGTAAAAGGGAACACGAAATGATGATGAAGATGATGATGATGATAATGATGAAAAAAAAGATTTAAAAATATTCTCATGTTTTTATAGTCTTGCAAGCAGTACGGTGACC
>NW_021833973.1:12500-37500 GCF_006345805.1 Octopus sinensis | reverse complement strand
ACTCCTGATGTTGAACCACTTGTACTTATTGTAATCAAACTTGTTCCAGCCATGACCATCACATCAGCAACATGATTTCGAGGGGAAATTTCACTACTGTATCTAACTGATTCTTCTACCTATTACATCTGCGAAGAACTTGGTGGAACCGGCAGCGAGGGGGCTTGGAACAGATCGGGGGGGGGGGCACCATTGATGGGCGACTGTGTCATTTTTAGCAAGAAAGAAATGAGTCATCGCGAGATGAGCTGTGAAATTTTCGTCATCGAATTTTGTGCGATTCGGGTGTTTATCGAGTGGGGGTGTGTGGGGGGTTGGGATGAGGATGAGGGGAAAGGAGGGGAGGAGGATCAGGGTCAGCATAAAGGGTTTTAGATTTGAGAAAATTCCAGAACCAATGTATTATTATTATTGTTTCTTATTATAATTTTTATTATTCTCCTTCTTCTTCTTCTTCTTCTTTTCTTCTTCTCCTTCTTCTTCTTCACCTTCTCCTTCTTCTTCTTCTTCTTCTTCCTCTTCTTCTCCTTCTTCTCCTTCTTCTTTTCCTTCTTCTTCTTCTTCTTCTCCTTCTTTTCCTCTTTCTTCTCCCTCTTCTTCTTCTTCTCCTTATTTTTCTTTTTCTTTTTCTTCTTCTTCATCTTCATCTTCTTCTTCTCCTTCTTCCTCTTCTTCTTCTTCTAATTATTATTATTATTCATTGTTTTATTATTATTATTTTATTGATTATTATTATTATTGTTATTATTATTATTATTATTCTATAATATCCGGGTGTTTGATAGGGGGTATGAGGGTGTAGGCAATGGAATCAGGTGTTAGGGGTAAGTTGTGGAAGGGTTTTTTTACATTTGGAGAAAATTCTGGGATCAATAAATTTTTCATTACTATTATTATTGTTATTATTATTATTATTGTTGTTGTTGTCTCCCCCCTCCAATAAAATTTACCTTCTTCATGAATTGTCTGTCTGTGATGACTCATTTGGCCGATTCTCTGCAAGTTCTTGAACAGGCAGCAAGCATGCAGGGTAGAGAGGGGTGATGCCGGATGAGGGGTGCAGTGGCGAGAGGCTAGGTTGGCAATGGAGTGTGTGTGTGTGTGTGTGTGTGTGTGTGTGTGTGTGATTGAATGAGTCAACCTTTAGTAGATTTTTTTTTACCACCTCAAGAGAGTGACCTGTGGCACCCCTCCGCTGCCACCTAAGGCAGGTCACTTCCTGTTAACATGTTTCTTTGTGTGTGTGTGTGTGTGTGTGCGTGTGCACGCGCGCGCACGCATGTTTGTACCTTCTACCCTCCTCTTCTGCCTCCTTTTTCATCTTCTCTACCTCTTCCTTTTCATCTCACCATTATCTTCCCATTCCATTTTGGACTCCCCCCCCCCCGCTATGTGTCATTATTTGACTGTTACAATTCCTTGCATGTGTGTATACACATATGTATATATATTTGTGTGTGTATATGTATATATGTTTGTGTATATGCATGTGTATATATACATCACTTTGTGTACAGGTATCTGTATGTGCATATGTATATGTGTGTGTGTGCATGTATATACACATGTGCATATATATATACCGGAGTAAGCCAATAAATGTGAAACAAGGTGGAAAAAAAGAGTATTCAAATACCAGAGTATATTTCTGCTGCTTTTAAATAAAGTATATATAAATATATATATATATATGAATGTGTGTGTGTATGTAGATATATATATATATAGGCATATCTATCTATCTATCTATCTATCTATATATATACATATACATGCTCACATATAAATACATACAAATACACACACATATATGTGTATATATATATATATATGCATGGTCACATATAAATACATACTGTTACACACACACACACATATATATATGGCTACATACACTCATACACACACAACTGTCCTTGTACACTCAATGGATCCATGCTGTTGATTATATGTATAGTTTTGCGTGTGTGCATGCATGCATTTCGTCGTTTAACGTCCGTTCTCCATGCTAGCATGGGTTGGACGGTTGTGTGTGTATAAGTATATATGTCTATGTACCTGTATGTTTATGCATAAAATTTTTTTTTTCTTTTAAAAAAAATAAGTGCTTTTTATTGAGTTTCCCAATTAAATTAATATCCCTCTGTAAATACATTTTCAAAATTATTTTTTCCCCGAATGTTATTTTTTTGTATCTCAGCCTTTTAGAATTGCATGTATCATGATTTCATTTGTCAACAAGTAACATACCATTCAATGCTTTGAAAGAGTAATGATATGATTATAATAAAAATCACAACAGTCTCGTTAAATACTGCTACCCAGGGTTTCCTGACTGAAATCTGTTACTAAACCACCTTGTTTATTTACCAGCTTTGATAAATGGTAAATTGCACAATCACCCTATTAACTGTAGAAAGTAGGATCACAAGGTTTTCTGTGATTTTACGCTGACTAAGTCTGTCTTCAGATTGACCCAGAATATGGCCTCTTTGAAATTTGGACAGTTCCAAGATTTCTTTTGTACATGGCATGATTTAAACAGTCACATATAGAACCCGAAGCATAAAAATATCCATTAATAAAAAATATAAACCTTTTCAAATTAAAATAAACATAAAACGATGTTTTATGGGGTGTCTATTTACTTCTGTCATGTCTGTGTATATACATATGTATGTATGTATGTATGTATGTATGTATGTATATATATATATATGTATGGATGTATGTATGTATATATATATATATGTATGGATGTATGTATATATATATATATATATATGTATGGATGTATGTATATATATATATGTATGTGTGTATATATGTATATATATGTATGTATGCATATATATATATGTATACATATATATATGTATGTTTGTGTATATATATGTATGTATGTATGTATGTATGCATATATATATATATGTATGTATGCATATATATATATATGTTTATCTATGTAATGTTTGTATATATATTATATATATATGGAATGTATGTATGTATGTATGTATGTATGAATGTATTTATATATATGTATGTATATGTATGAATGTATGTATATATATGTATGTATATGTATGAATGTATGTATATATATATGTAATGTATATGGTATGAATGTATGTATATATATATATGCATGTATATGTATGAATGTATGTATATATTAGGTATGTATGATATATATATATATATATATATATATATATATATATATTATATATATATATATAGTGTGTGTGTGTACATGTTATCTGCGCAATCTCTGTCAATTTTCACAGATGACTCGGATTGTACTGGTGGTGGTGTGGTGTGGTGGTGGTAGTATAGTGGGGGTAGAATATGGGGGGTGGGGTGTATGCGGAGGATGATGTCACATTTGTGTGTCTGGGTGGATGGGTAGGTAAAGATGTCAGATGGCTCTTTCTCAGTTGATTTATCTCACCACCCAGCCACCCTCTCAAGATCCCCCTCAACCATTCTTGTTTCCATGCGGAGAAAGTTGTGTGTTGTGTGTGTGTGTGTATGTGTGTATGTGTGTGCATGTATTTATTTGTGCTTATGTGTGTGTGTGTATGTGTGTGTGTTAGTAGAAGCATGTGTACATGTCAATGGGTATCTATGTGCATAATGTGTATATGTGTGTGAATGTATGTATGCATGTGGGTGTGTATATATATGTGTGTGTGTGTATACGTATGTGTGTGTGAGTATATGCTTCTATGTGTTTGTATATGTGTATATATATATGTACCTATGTACCGATCTATTCACCTATCTGCCCACCTATCTATATGTGTGTGTGTGTGTGTTGTATGGCTGTTGCACATACATGTGTGTAGTTTGTTTTTGAGGTAAGGGTAGGTGTGTGTATGTGAGTGTGTGTGTGTGTGTGGGGGGGTTGTTTTTGAGGTAAGGGTACGTGTGTGTGTGTGTGTGTGTGTGTGTGTGTGTGTGTGGGTTTAGGTAAGGTACGTGTGTGTGTGCATGCGTGTGTAAGATTGAATTTTCTTGTAAAAAAAACATTTTAGGTGATAATCTATCTTGGAATACCCTCCCACCCCTATTCCACACATGCACAGCTGACTACAATACCCAGACTTTCTACCCTGCACTCCATTAGAGAGACCTGGCAGGGCAGGGCAGGGCAGAAAGTGGGGTAGTTGTTGATGGTAGGGGTCGAAGATACTCTGGTAGGGTGGGGCGGGGAGGTTTGAAATCTGATGCTACCCCTTACAGTTTCTTCTTCAGCTCCACCCCACTCCTACATTGTCTGCCTTTTACTGCTAGGGTGGGGTCTTAGGGTTTGGTGGTGGTGGGGACAGTCTTCTGTAGTTAGGAGGATGTCTGTTGCTTGACATGCAAGAAATAGCAGTCAAATTTCCTTGAAGTCATACCTTAGCGACCAGCATGCAGGCACTGGAGTGTGGGTGTGTGTGTGTGTGTGTCAGTGTGACTGTCTGTCTGTCAGTGTGAGTGTGTGCGCCTCTCTGTGTGTGTGTGTGTGCGTGTCTGTCTGTCTGAGTCTGTGTGCTTGTCTGTGTGTCTGTCTGAATGTGTGTGTGTTTGTCTGTGTGAGAGTGTGTGTGTGTGCGCGTGGCTGTCTGTGTGTCTGTTTATGTGTGTGTGTGTTTGTCTGTGTGTGAGTGTGTGTGTATGTGTGTGACTGTCTGTCTGTCAGTTTGAGTATGTGTGCCTGTGTGTGTGTGTGTTGTGTGTCTGTTTGTCTGAGTGTGTGCTTGTCTGTCTGTGTGTCTGTCTGTATGTGTGTGTGTTTGTCTGTGAATGTGTGTGTGTGTATGTAAGTGTGCAGATCTATAGATGTATGCACACATGTATTTGTGTGTGTGTATGGGTGTTCTCTTGTCTTCATTCGCTTGTTTCACTCGTTTAGACTGTGGCCATGCTGTGGCACTGCCTTGAAGGGTTTTAGTTGAATAAATCAACCCCAGGACTTACTTACTTTTTAACCCTCCTACTTAATCTATCACTTTCTAGCTGAATTGCGAAATTATGAGGATGTAAACAAACCAGCATCGGTTGTCAATATGTGGTGGGGCACAAACACAGACACACAAACATATATACGACGGGCTTCTTTTCAGTTTCCGTCTACCAAATCCACTCACAAGGCTTTGGTTGGCCCGAGGCTATAGTAGAAGACACTTGCCCAAGGTGCCACGCAGTGGGACTGAACCCAGAACCATGTGGTTGGTAAGCAAGCTACTTACCACACAGCCACCCCTGCTATATATATATATATAATATATATATCACGTGACCGACCAGACCATCAGATGTTGTTACACATCGCTGGTCACAATGCGTTCGCATTGTTTTAGCCTTCGAATGACGCCACCCCGCTGGCTAAGCGAACAGGCCATATATATATATATATAGTTGGATTTGGAATGCAGCTTGAATAATGGACAGAGTCAACAACTATTGAAAATGTTGCAAGACGCAATGAAAATTTTAGAAAAATAAATAAGTAAATGAGTGGAAACTTTACCAGTGAGTGTGTTAAATTATAAGGAACCAAATGAGAATGACTCTCCCCAGACTCAACAGTATATATATATATATATATATATATATAGGGAGAGTTTACGAAAAAAACAAACAAACAAAGCCAGGTGCTGTACAAAACAAACAGATGTTAGTATAATGCTCAGGAATAGAAAAAGTCTTTTACGTTTCGAGCCAACGCTCTTCTACAGAAAGGGACACAGAAAAAACGAGAGAAAAATATATATATGTCTGGATGTATGTATATATATATATATATATAGGGAGATTTTACGGAAAAAGCAAAAGACGAAGACAGGTGGTGTAGAAAACAAACAGATGTATTAGTATAACGCTCAGGAATAGAAAAAGTCTTTTACGTTTCGAGCTTATGCTCTTCTACAGAAAGGGACACAGAAAAAATAAGGAGAGAAATATATATATATATATATATATATATACACACACACACACATACACACACAAAATGGGCTTCTTTCAGTTTCTGGTCACCAGATCCACTCACAAGGCTCTGGTTGGCGTGAGGCTATAGAAGTCGTCTCTTGGATGCATATGATGAGTTGATGCACATGTGTATACACGTTGGTGTATACACATGTGCACATGCACGTGCAACCAAGCATGCATAGAATGATGCACATGCAGATTGTGAAGTTATACACACATTACTACATGCACACAAACATGCATACATGAATCTATACATATTGATATGCACAGACACTCACACACATACACACATACTGTTACACACACACTGTTACATGCACACATATACACACACCATTACACACACATACACACACACTGTTGCACATACACACAGACATACATACTGATACACACACAGACATTCACACATACTGTTACACACACATACACATACACTGTTACACACACACACACTATTACATACACACATCTGTTACGTACACACATATACTGTTACACACACACACACATACACACACTGATACATATACATGTACACACACACACACACTGATACACCCACACACACATGTTCACAAACACACATACATGCTCACATCCATACACTGAAACATCTACACACACACACACATGTATTAACACACACACACATACATACACGCACTGATACACCCACACACCTGTACACATGCACACACACACACACACACACGTACACACCCACATCCAAACACTGACATACCCACCCACACAACCCACACTCATACACACATACATGCAGACACTAATACACCCACACACATATGAAATTCCCCCCCCCCGCACACACATAAAATTTCAAAACCCCCCAAATCATTCCTCCACTACGACCATCACCACCGCCACCAAACAAGACAGATTATTAATGGGGGAATGATAAATATATAGGGACCTCATTACGTGCTCATTATCCCCCACCCCTGCCATACACCGGGTGGGTGGGGGGTTAGAGGGTTGCAGAGGGTCTTTGCACGCAGCCCTTGCCCTCTCCTCTATGTTTACAAACTCCCCAATTAGTTTTGCTGATAGAAAAACAGGGCCAGGGGCTGGGCTTTGGGAGTTTTTTTTTTTAAACTGTCTACAAATGTAGATAATTAGGGGGTGGATGTATGGATGTGTGTGTTCATGTATTTCTGTGTATATGTGTGTTTGAATTTCTGTGTGTGTGTGTTTACAGTTCTGTGTGTGTATACTTAAATTTCTTTGTGTGTATATGTGTTTGAATTCCTTTGTGTATGTGTGTGTGTGTTTACATTTCTGTGTGTGTATTCTTAAATTTCTGTGTGTGTGTGTATATACTTAAATTTCTTTGTGTGTATGTGTGTTTGAATTCCTTTGTGTTTGTTTGTGTGTGTATGTGTGTGTGTGTGTTTACATTTCTGTGTGTGTATTCTTAAATTTCTGTGTGTGTGTGTGTGTATGTTCTTAAATTTCTGTGTGTGTGTGTGTCTGTGTGTTCTTAAATTTCTGTGTGTGTGTGTGTCTGTGTGTTCTTAAATTTCTGTGTGTGTGTGTGTGTGTGTATGTTCTTAAATTTCTGTGTGTGTGTGTGTCTGTGTGTTCTTAAATTTCTGTGTGTGTGTGTGTATGTTCTTAAATTTCTGTGTGTGTGTGTGTCTGTGTGTTCTTAAATTTCTGTGTGTGTGTGTGTGTCTGTGTGTTCTTAAATTTCTGTGTGTGTGTGTGTGTCTGTGTGTTCTTAAATTTCTGTGTGTGTGTGTGTCTGTGTGTTCTTAAATTTCTGTGTGTGTGTGTGTGTATGTTCTTAAATTTCTGTGTGTGTGTGTGTCTGTGTGTTCTTAAATTTCTGTGAGTGTGTGTATACTTAAATTTCTTTGTTTGTGTGTGTGTATGTGTGTTCAGATTTTGTGTGTGTGTGTGTATATTTGTTTGGTTGTGTGTGTGTATATATATATGTGTATGTGTGTATATTTGTTTGGTTGTGTGTGTGTATATATATATGTGTATGTGTGTATATTTGTTTGGTTGTGTGTGTGTATATATATATGTGTGTGTGTGTATATTTGTTTGGTTGTGTGTGTATATATATATATATATGAGTGTAGGTGTGTCTATGTACATGTATGTGTGTGTACGTGTACGTGTGTTGTTATATTCTTGTGTATGCTTAAATTCGAGTGTGTGTGCATGTGTGAGACTGTATAGGAAAGAGAGGGAGGAGTGTGTGTGAGTATTTTATGTGTATGCCTGCATATATGCTTAAATTTCTGTGTATGCTTGTGCTTAAATTAATTTGTGTGTGTATACATACGCTTAATTTGTGTGTGTGTGTGAGTACTTCCATTTCTGAGTGTGTGTGTATATATAATATATATATATATATATATATATATATACCGGAGTAAACACACATAAATGTGAAACAAGGTGGAAAAAAGAGTACTCAAATACCAGGGTAGAGTAATATGTTTTATTTAAAGCAGCAGAAAATTCAACAAAACCTGTTACTCTGAGTTTCCCGTTCCTGTTTGTTGGACAGTTTTTTCTAGCAAAAACTGTCCGACGACACGGCAACGTGATGAACTCAGAGTACACGTTTTGTTGAATTTTCTGCTGCTTTAAATAAAGTATATGTATATAAATATATATATATTTTTTTACTACCCACGAGGGGCTAAACACAGAGGGGAGAAACAAGGACAGACAAAGGGATTAAGTCGATTACATCAACCCCAGTGCATAACTGGTACTTAATTTATCGACCCCGAAAGGATGAAAGGCAAAGTCGACCTTGGTGGAATTTGAACTCACAACGTAACGACAGCCAAAATATGGCTACGAATTTCGCCCGACGTGCTAACATTTCTACCAGCTCGCCGCCTTATATATATATTCTTTCTTTTCGCCCTTTTAAAGCCTAGTCAGGCTCATGGGCCCGGTTTCCTGGTTTCTATGGCGTATGTGTTCCCCCCAGCTGGACGGGATGCCAGTCCATCGCAGCGTTACTCATTTTTGCCAGCTGAGTGGACTGGAGCAACGTGGAATGAAGTGTTTTGCTCAAGAACACAACGCGTCGCCCGGTCCAGGAATCGAAACCACAATCTTACAATCATGATGCTGACACCCTAACCACTAAGCCACGCACCTCCACACACACACACACACACACACACATACACACATATATGTGTATGTGTGAGGAACTGAGAATTGGCTCCACTTAACCTACAGAGAAACATTAAACCCCACCCCAGCATTCATCCACCCTGTTTATACCCCTCCTGTGCACAGCATCTCATCCCCTTTTCCTCAGGGTACATACCCTCATTTCACATCTAGTCCTAGTGATGGACAGATAATAGGTACCAGATCATCTGGGGGAGTGTTAATTTGTGGTAGACTAGCATCCTATCCTTGAGGAGATTTCATCTCTCATCACAATGCTTTCGTGAGTGAACAAATATTCTATTCTAAATCATCTCAGTTCCCATCTGGCTGTGACAAAGGAGGGGGAATAGTACGACTAGATCATCCGGTGCGGGGGTGTGGGGGATGAGTGTTAATCTGTTATAGACTGGCGACTTATCCTGAAGATTTGTCTCGCATCAGCATGAGACAGGACACTATATTCTGCATCCCTTCACTGCCGCTAGGACCACCACCACCACCACCACCACTACTACTACTACATTCGACACTACCCCCAACACTTTGCAAGGAAACATACGCACACACACATACCACTGCTGCAGCATAGGCAATACACAAAACTACCACCACAACTACTACTACAACCGCGCTGCCACCACTACTACTACTACCACCACCACCACCACCACCACTACTACAACTGCCACAATCACTTCTACCTCCACCACTACTGCAACCGCTGCCACCGCCACCACTACCACCACCACTACTACAACCGCTACCACCATCTTCACCACCACCACCACTGCTACTACTACTACTACTACTAGCACCATTACTAGTACCACCAACACTACTACTACTACTGCTGCTGCTGATGCCATCCCCCCCCCGCTACCACCACCACTGCTACTACTACTACAACTACTACTACAACTACTACTACAAACAATGTTACTCTATTATTACTTTTAACATCACTACCACACTATACAACAACTACCACCACTACACACACACACACACACACACACACACACACACCACACACACACACGCGGGTTGGGGGAGGGACAAGGCCTCCACCAACACTACCAACTCCACTATGATTATCACCACAACATCCCCACCCCCACATACGCTACTACCACTACCGCCACCACCACCACTACCACCACCACCATCACACATCACCATCACCACCACATCAGCCCTTCCATTGCCATCACTACTTCTACCACTGCTGCTGCCACTACTACTAATACTACTACTACTACCACCACTACCACCACCGCCGCCACTACTACTTATCACCACTACCACCACCGCCACCCCATACCATCACCATCACTACCCTACCAATATAAACCAGATGTCAGTTCCAAGCTCCCTTTGTAACCAACCCACCCCACTCAGTCCCAACATATGTTCCTCATTTCTTTCTTTTATAATCTACCCAGACGGCCACCCCTACTCCACCCCTACTCCACCCCCTCTCCTCTTGCATCTCCACCCTACTCAGCCACCCCTTTCTCGCAGATACCCCCAAACCACACACTTACACAAAAGAAAATAAAACAGGGTTTCCCCTAAATACTGACAAAGAATTGTGGTGCCTTGGGTTTTTAGATAGAAACAGTGGGGTGGGAAAAGAACCCCCACCCCACCCGAGTGGATTGGGCATTAGTTAATTCCTTTTGGTTGTTGTTGTTGCTGTTGTTTAACCCTTGGTCAGACCCTGGTTGAGCAAATCTATTACAAAAGGTTTTCTACCTGTGGCTGTCTGATCTGTTTGTGTATAAAGCGCGTCCATTCACCTTATATCTGTCTTATTTCTCTTTATTGCCCACAAGGGGCTAAACATAGAGGGGACAAACAAGGACAGACAAAGGGATTAAGTCGATTACATCGACCCCCAGTGCGTAACTGGTACTTAATTTATTGACCCTGAAAGAATCAAAGGCAAAGTCAACCTCGGCGGAATTTGAACTCAGAACATAGCAGCAGATGAAATGCCTATTTCTTTACTACCCACAAGGGGCTAAACACAGAGAGGACAAACAAAGACAGACAAATGGATTAAGTCGATTATATCGACCCCAGTGCGTAACTGGTACTTAATTTATCGAGCCTGAAAGAATCAAAGGCAAAGTCAACCTTGCCGGAATTTGAACTCAGAACGTAGCGGCAGATAAAATACCTCTAAGCATTTCGCCCGGCATGCTAACAATTCTGCCTGCTCATTATCCTAATAAAATTGAGTATTAAGTATTTACAGAA
The DNA here is from genome assembly GCF_006345805.1 of Octopus sinensis. Lineage (NCBI taxonomy): Eukaryota > Metazoa > Mollusca > Cephalopoda > Octopoda > Octopodidae > Octopus > Octopus sinensis. The sequence continues at coordinate 26,079 of NW_021833973.1, read as the reverse complement.
TTTTGATTTACTGTCAGGTGACTTTTGACCAACCCTGTATTTATATATTGGTGATATTTTTTCCTTCGCTGGACTTTTCCGTTTTCCTTCTGACCAAGAGCTATGCTGAAACGTCAGAAACTCTCTCTTTTTACTGAATATCAAACCGATACATTCCTCTGCATGTCCTCTTGGTATTTTTCAATGTTCAGTTATCCATTTGACTATATATATATATATATATATATATATATATATATCTAATATATATATATTTAGTGTTTGAGGAGACCTATTGAGTCAAGTCATCTACATCAAAATAAATATCAAACGGAAATTGTAGTTGTGGTACCTGTGCCGGTGGCACGTAAAAAGCACCATCCAAACGTGGCCGATGCGTCTTGACTGGCTTCTGTGCCAGTGGCATGTAAAACGCACCAACTGATCGTGGATGCTGCCAGCCTCCCCTGGCACCTGTGCCGGTGGCACATAAAAAGCACCCACTACACTCACGGAGTGGTTGGCATTAGGAAGGGCATCCAGCTGTAGAAACTCTGCCAGATCAGAATGGAGCCTGGTGTAGCCTTATGGCTTCCTAGACCCCGGTCAAACCGTCCAACCCATGTCAGCATGGAAAGCGGACGTTAAATGTTGATGATGATGATGATATACACATTCATGCATGTTTGTGTGCATGTATGTATATTCATGTGGAGGCATGTATATGTGCAAGTATATATATATACTTTCATGGGTACATGTGTATGCAGGTTTCTGGTTACGTACATAGTTTGTATGTATGTATACTGACTCATGCAAGTGTGTGTGTGTGTGTGCATGCAAATGTATTTGTGTTGGGATATGTGAAAAATATCTGGTCCCTTTTCCTCAATGACCCCAAAACTGAATTCCTACCTTACCCCTTATCCCCACCCGAACACCTTTGTCTTAATCACAATGAAAAGAAGAGGGGGAAAATAGAACAGGGCTTTCAATCCACCAGTACAACCACCACTTACCCATCCCCAACTCCCCCCTATTCATCTTAATTGGTTCCCCCTTTATCTTGATCCTTAAGAAAACAGGAAGGGAGAGGATAAGCTTTTGATGTAACCCCTTCTACTCTCTTCACCTCCTCCTCCATCACTACGAAATCCCAGTTTAACAGGTTGTATGTAATCCCTTTTATTAAAAAAAGGGGACTATGTTTAACCTGGGGTCAGATAAATGCAGTAAACCAAAAAAGCATTATTATAATTTGATAAACCTTTTTAAGGGGTCAATAGATCCTGCCCCCTTTTTTTCCTTTTTCTTCTTGATGTTAGTTTGTTTAAATAACAGCAGGCATGGCTAGGTGGTAAGAAGCTTGCTTCTTATTCACATGGTTCCAGGTTCAGTCCCACTGTGTGGCGCGCTTGGCAAGTGTCTTCTATAGCCTCAAGCTGACCAAAGCCTTGGGAGTGGATTTGGTACATGGAAACTGAAAGAAGCCCGTCGTATGAATACATGTGTGTGTGTGTGTATCTTTGTGACTGTGTTTGTTCCCCACCACTGCTTGACAACCGATGTTGGTTTGTTTGCATCCCTATAACTTAAAAGTACCAGACTTGAAAATAGGTACTGGGGTCAACTTCTTCGATTAAACCCATGAAGGCAGTGCTCCAGCTTGGGCACGGTCCATTGAATGAAGCAAGTAAAAGATGATTGAGCATATGAAGTACCCCACATGCCAGAAATAGCAGCCAAATCTCCCAGAAGTTACACCTTACTCTTTTAAAATAAGAGGAGAACACATCTAGATTATGTGGTCCCAGATTGACAGTTGATTGTCTGAATAAAAGATGGAAGGGTCATGGCTGGAACCTCTTTAATCATCTTGAATTTTATTTAGACATGGTCTATCTAGGAGTACATTATCTATTGTGCCCTGCCTTGTATTGTTATTATTATTTAACCCCGGGTCTGTCCTGATCCAGCTGACCTGTGATCAAAGGTGCTCCAGCTGTAATCATCATGTCTTTCATACAAACATAGTGTACCTGGGAGTCCATTATCTAATGTGTCCTTCCTTGTATTATTGTTGTTGTTGTTGTTGTTTAACCCCAGGTCTTCCCTGATCATGTGTGACCATTATGCCTTTTATTCAGACATAGTGTACCTAGGACTACATCGTCTTATGTGACCGCTCTTGTTGTTACTGTTTAACCCCAGGTCAGTCCTGATCCAGTAAACCAGTGATCAAAGGTGTTCCATCCGTGACCATTATGCCTTTTATTCAGACATAGTGTACCTAGGACTACATCGTCTTATGTGACCGCTCTTGTTGTTACTGTTTAGCCCCAGGTCAGACCTGATCCAGTAAACCAGTGATCAAAGGTGTTCCATCCATGACCATCACGTCTTTTATTCAAGCATAGTGTACCTAGGACTACATCGTCTTATGTGACTGTTCTTGTTGTTACTGTTTAACCCCAGGTCAGTCCTGATCCAGTAACCCAATGATCAAAGGTGGTCCGTCCGTGACCATCATGTCTTTTATTCAAGCATAGTGTACCTAGGACTACATCATCTCATGTGACTGCTCTTGTTGTTACTGTTTAGCCCCAGGTCAGTCTTGATTCAGCAAACCAGTGATCAAAGATGTCCCAGATGTAACCATCCTGGCTGGCCTTTATTCAGACTTAGTGTATCTAGGATTACATCAACCAATGTGCTCTTAGTATTTGGAAAAAATATGGGTGTGATTTGAGGGTGATTTGGTTGCTATTTTTAACAGTTTGAGTGACTGCTATGCATCTTCTCTCACCTTGATTCATGTGGTTGCATAGCTGGTCCTGATGGGAAAGAAAGAAAGCAGGCTAAGAGGCCCCTAAATCTAACCCCTGTCTCCTTACCTTTTCATGTTTATCCCATTAATCCCCAATTAACGACCCCTATTATACATCAATCATCATATACAGATTAAAACTGCTTAAATTACTTCTCGTTAGCTTCATTAAGTGCTTGTTCTTGTGTGGGGTGTCAAGGAAGAGGAGGGATCTCGAGAGAGTTATGTGGGTAATGGGAATTTTAAAAAAGGGGTCATATCTACGTTTGGATCTTTTGAACCCAGCTTCTTTTTTTTTTGTTTTTTGGTGGTGTGAGATTTCAGAATTTTATACTGTAATTGGTGAACTTTTAATGCTGTGGGTGTTGTTTACGGGGTCCCAGTGGAAACAGCCAAATCCTGGTTTGTAGCATTTCTGGTGGTGACACTGACTGGGGAGTATTGGTTAGCTTGGTGCTGAGCAATTATCTCAAGGGATTTTGTTTTTAAAACACCCAGTGGCTGTGTGGTAAGTAGCTTGCTAACCAACCACATGGTTCCGGGTTCAGTCCCACTGCGTGGCACCTTGGGCAAGTGTCTTCTGCTATAGCCTCGGGCCGACCAAAGCCTTGTGAGTGGATTTGGTAGACGGAAACTGAAGGAAGTGTGTCGTATATATGTATATGTATATATATGTATGTGTGTGTGTGTTTGTGTGTCTGTTTGTCCCCCTAGCATTGCTTGACAACTGATGCTGGTGTCTTTACATCCCTGTAACTTAGCGGTTCGGCAAAAGAGACTGATAGAATAAGTACTGGGCTTACAAAAGAATAAGTCCCGGGGTCGAGTTGCTCGATTAAAGGCGGTGCTGCAGCATGGCCGCAGTGAAATGCCTGAAACAGAGTAAAGAGAGTATATACAGGCACAGGAATGGCTGTGTGGAACCACATGATTCCGGGTTCAGTGCTGGGCTTACAAAAGAATAAGTCCTGGAGTCGAGTTCCTCGATTAAAGGCGGTGCTCCAGCATGGCCGCAGTCAAATGGCTGAAACAAGTAAAAAAAAAAAATTTATTTTGTTTTGTTTGTTTAAGTTTATTGTTTTTTTGCTCTTTATTGCTGATACTTCTTAACGAAAGGTACATACACATCCATACACACATGTACACACACACAATTGCACAAATACACACACATGCACAGTTGCACATGTACACGCATATGCAATTGTGCACATACACACACGTCTTTGATCATATCTCTGTTGGATGTTCAGGACTGACCTAGGGTTAAACAACAACATCAAGGAAGAACACATTAGATACTGTAGTCCTAGGTACACTATGTCTGAATAAAAGGCAGGATGGTCACAGCTGGTGCATCTTTGACCATACTTATACTCGAAAGAGGCTGACCTGGGGCTAAACAACAACAGCATAAACATGTTAGTAATAGCAGCCAAATCTTCCTCAAGCCACACACACACACACACACACATGCGCACACACACACACACACATACACACACATGAACACACACACGCACACAACACACACACACACACACACACACACACACACACTATTTCTTTACATTACACATTAAGGTAATGTAGTCCTAGATACACTTAAACCAGGGGTGGTGGCCTCAGCTGGAATGACTTTGGTCACGGGGTCAGCTTGATCAGAGATGACCCCGTGGCTAAAACATCAACAACATCAACAACAACAACTATGACGACGACGACACCAACACACGTCACAACAGGTCACATGACCCCCACTCCGACACCCGCCGCCGCTGCCGGGCCGGGGTGGCCAACTGTCCACCAATCGGAATCGTCTTCCATCGTTTCCCAGGTCCTTGCTTACTTTACTGCATGTGTCTGTCGTCAACGGAACTTCACTGGCAGAATTCTTCCTCCTCCCCTCCCCCTCCTCCTCCTCCTACCCAGCAGCTTCCTCCCACCACCACCACCACCATCATCACTATCACTCCTCCTCCTCCTCCTCTTTCCTCATCCCTCTTCTTCCTCCTTCCCTTCTCCCTCCTCTTCTTCTTTTTCTTCCTCCTCATCCTCTTTCCTCATCCTTCTTCTTCCTCCTTCCCTTCTCCCTCCTCATCTTCTTCTTTTTCTTCCTCCTCCTCCTCCTCTTTCCTCATCCCTCTTCTTTTTCTTCCTCCTCCTCCTCTTTCCTCATTCCCCTTCTTCCTCTTCTCCTTTTTCTTCCTCCTCCTCCTCCTTCTCCTCTTTCCTCATCCCTCTTCTTCCTCCTTCCCTTCTCCCTCCTCTTCTTCTTTCTTCCTCCTCCTTCTGCCCAGCAGCTTCCTCTCACCACCACCACCATCACTATCACTCCTCCTCCTCCTCCTTTCTTCATCCCTCTTCTTCCTCCTCCTCCTCTTCTTTTTCTTCCTCCTCTTCCTCCTCCTCCTCTTGCCGGCAGCGGCAAGGCAAGGCGAGGCGAGGCGATGCGAGGCGATGCGAGGGAGCCGAGTCGAGCCGAGCCGAGTCCGTTCGATGAAGCGTTTCTCGCAGATGGCAGTAGTAAACACTAAGAGCAAGCGGAAAGACGACAACAACAACGGAGCTAGCGACGTGCGCTGCTTCTTTGCGATGGTGAAGGAAGCGCACCACCGCCTCCACCACTCCAGCAACGCCACCGACACCCCGCCTCCTCCTCCCCTCTACCCACCCCCATCGCACTCCTCTCCCCGCCGCCTGCCACTCCACAGTTTTTGCCGCTGTGCTATGAGAAAGATGTTGCTGTTATTGCAGTCGACGTCGCTGCTGCTGTGGTCGTTGCCGTGACTGTTGCTGCTGCTGCTGCATCCGTTCCGCTCCGTTGGTTTCAGCTAAACAGACGGTTGTTACACCTGTGTCGAGGTTAGACGTTTAATAATGTTGTTGTTGTTGATGTTGGTGATGATGATGTTGATGATGGTCGTGTTTACAATGATGATTGTTGTTGTGGTTGTGATGATAGTGTTGGATACTGATGATGATGATGATGATGGTGATGATGTTGTTAGTGATGGTGATAGTGATGATGATGGAGATGATGATGGTGATGTTGGTGATGATGATGATGTTGGTGATGATGATGGTGATGATGATGATGGTGATGATGGTGGTGATGATGGTGGTGATGGTGATGATGATGATGATGTTGGTGATGATGATTATGATGATGGTGATGATGATGATGATGTTGGTGATGGTGATGATGATGATGGTGACTGTGATGATGATGATGGAGATGATGGTGATGTTGGTGATGATGATGGTAATGATGATGCTGATGATGATGATTGATGATGATGATGATGGAGATGATGATGGTGATGTTGGTGATGATGATGGTGACAATGACGATGATGTTGATGTTTATTGTGATGATGGTGTTGATGCTGTTGATAGTGATGTTGATGATGATGGCAGTGATGATGATGATGTTGTTTATAGCGATGATGATGATGATGATGATGATGTTGATGATACAAATGATGTTGATGTTTGACTGTGACAACAAAGCCTGTCTGATGAAGCTGTTTGATAACAAGAACGACGAGGAGGCGGAGGAGATGTGATGACAATGATAACGGTTTGATAATAATAATAATTAATAATAATAATAATAATAATAGCAACCACAACAACAACAATAATAATGTTTAACAACAGTGGTGCCCCAGCATGGCCGCAGCCTTCGGGCTGAAACATTTTTAAGGATTTAACAGCAACAATAATAATGTTTAATGATAGTAAAAAAATGTTTACTACTACTACTACAACTACTGCTACGATTAATGCCGATAACGATAATGATAATAATAATAATAGTATAATAATAGTAATAATAATAATGATAATAATTTCTATTTATTAGGCTGAGGGGCATAAATGAGGGGGACATTGTAAGAATAGGCAAGAATTTGTGGGGAGGGGAATTTACATAAAAGACAGAGAGAGAGGAATGGAAATACATGGAAATATGGAAAAATGTGATACAAGCCATACACGGTATCCGATAGCATGAACAATAACAACAGCAATAATAATAATAATAATGGTGATGATGATGATGGTGATGGTGATGATGGTGGTGATGGTGATATTTTCAAATTTTGGAGCAAGCCCAGCAATTTTATTTTTTGTTAGGGGGGAAGATGTTATTCGATGCCATCAAGCCTAGTATTTGACTGGTATAATAATAATAATAATGATAATTGATAATAATAATAATAATGATAATAATATTAATAATAATAATGATAATAATAATAATAATAATAATAATAATAATTGATAATAATAATGATGATGATAATAATAATAATAATATAATGATAATAATAATGATGATAATAATAATAATATCGATAATAATGATAATGATAATGATAATAATAATGATAATAATAATGATAATAATAATAATAATTGATAATAATAATGATAATAATAATAATAATTGATAATAATAATGATAATAATAATGGTTTCAAATTTTGGAACAAGGCCAGCGCTACCGTTGCTGATGTTGCTATTGTTATTGTTGTTGCTGTTTAGCCCTGGGCTAGGCCAGACACTACAGGACTCTGCAGGCTGTGATTAAAGACGTTCCAGCTGTGACCTTCCCGTCATTTGTCCATAGTATGTTTAGGCATGGTCTGCCTAGGGCTACATTACCGTATGTGTCCACTTTCTTGCTTTTTATCTAAGACTGTAATGTTGTCGTTTGAGAAGGACATGGTAGTTATTTCTAGCATGTTGAGAGACCACATAGAGGCTCTTTCATTCAGCTCAATTACAATACTGTTGATGATAGCGAACCTCTTTAACCCTAGGCTAGTTAACCTCTGTGATGATCACTAGAGTAGTCCAGCTGTGACCACAATGCCATCTTGTCTTCTAATGCTGTTGATGATGATGATGATAATGATAGTGTGATGATAGCGAGGCTGTTTAACCCTCGGTCAGTCAGCATCTTTGATGATCACTAGGGCAGTCCAGCTGTGATCACCATGTTATCTCGGTCTTCTAGTGGAATGCTCCAGTCCCCACCAGCACCACCCAGAGGCTATGTTATCCTCTGGGCAGGTATTCAGGGTATAATAGGGTGGTGTTGTGTGGTGTGGTGTGGTGTGAAGGGGATTTTGGCTGCTGTTTCTAGCAGTGTTGAGTGACCGACCACGTAGAGGCTTCCATTTGTATTAGTTCATTCACAGCCGATGATGTTGACGATGATGGTGATGATTGTATGATGATGATGATGGTGATAATGCCTGCACCCCCACCACCATCCCACGATGCTGCGTAAACAATTCCCCCTGTCCCCCCTTTTTTTGGCTCTTTGCACCATATTTACAGAAAAACTGTCCACTTTCTCTCCCTTTCTCATCTAACCATCCCCCCCCCCACGTCACCGTGGCCATCACCACCACCACCATCAAGATTGGCATCACCACCACCACTGCCATCATCGCCACCACTACAACCACCATCCATCACCACCAGCATGCCGACCACCATCATCACTACCATTCCAACCACCATTGCAATCAACACCAGCAGCAGTGGCACCACCACCACCACCACTAATAACAACGCCACCTCCACCACTATCACCATCATCATCATCATCATGACCACCACCGATCACATCAACCACACCACCACCACCATCATCACTACCACCATTAACATCGCCATCACCACCACCACCATTAACCTCATCACCACCTCCACCACCACCATTAACATCGCCATCACCACCACCACCATCATCACTACCATCATTAACCTCGCCACCACCTCCACCACCACCACCACCATTAACATCGCCATCACCACCACCATCATCACCACCTCCACCACCACCACCACCACCACCATTAACATCGCCATCACCACCACCATCACCACCACCATCATCACCACCATCATTAACCTCATCACCACCACCATTAACATCGCCATCACCACCACCATCATTAACCTCATCACCACCTCCACCACCACCATTAACATCGCCACCATCACCACCACCATTAACATCGCCACCACCACCACCATCACCACCACCACAGCTGCTATCACCATCATCATTGTCGTCATCACCAATGCCAACATCACTGCAGTAGATGCACGCATACACCTAGGCATGCTCGCTGTTGTGCACATGTGTGCATATGCACATGTATATGAGTGCATGTGTGTGTGTGCGTGTGGGAGAGAGAGAGAGGTCGCCTGGGTAACGTTTACGTATTTCCGTGTGTGTATATTTGTGTGGGTGTGTGTACGTATATAGGTATGTACCTGGCTGCATGTATGTATGGGTGTATATATATATATATATGTGTGTGTGTGTGCGTGTGTGTGTTATACCTGTGTAGGTGTGTATGTATCTGTATATCTGTATGTATCTAGCAGCATGTATGTATATATGTGTGTGTATTTTGCACATCGAAAAACCTGTGTGGGTGTGTATATATATATATATATATATATATATATATATATATATATATGTGTGGGTGTATGTGTGTAGGTGTGTGTGTATCTCTATATCTGTATGTCCGTGGGTGTATTTGAGTAGGTCTTAGGTGGTGTGTGTGTGTGTGTATATATATCTTGGATGTCTGTAGGTGTGTGTGAGTAGGTGTATATAAGTATGCGTGTGCATACAGCTGCATGTACATGGTTGGATGTATATAATATATATATATATATATAGTGTGTGTGTGTGTGTGTATCTGTACCTGTCACCCTGTGTGTATGTGTATAAATATGTGTATGTGTGTGTGTGTATGTTTATATATATGTGTATGTGTGTGTATGTTTATATATATGTGTATGTGTGTGTATGTTCATATATATATGTGTATGTGTGTGTATGTTTATAGATATGTGTATGTGTGTGTATGTTTATATATATGTGTATGTGTGTGTATGTTTATATATATGTGTATGTGTGTGTATGTTTATAGATATGTGTATGTGTGTGTATGTTTATATATATGTGTATTGTGTGTGTTTGTATATATATGTGGTGTTTTTTGTCTTTATTACCCAGTGTCACATCTTCAATTCCTACTGTAATGACAACACCACCCTATTCTGCACCACCACCAGCACCACCACCCCAACAACACCTCACGCCATCACCCTCCCAAAACCCACTCCCTCCCACCACCACTACCACCATCTGTCTGTTCGTCCATTCATCTCTCACCTGTGTTTTCTTACTCCATATGGCATACCTGTGTATAGCAGGTATCCCCTTGTTTCCACTCGCACCGTGACGCAGCGCTAAATATATCACAAAGGCAGGGATGGTCATGGAGGGAACGTCTTTAATTGCAGTTCTACACAGTCAAGATAGACCTGGGTAGGTGGGGGGAGTAAACTTTGCCACTTCTATTGCTGTAGTCTACACCACCACCACCACCACCATCACCACCACCATCACCACCACCACCATCACCACCACCACCACCACCACTACTGCTATCACCACCACCACAACTGCCGCTACTACCACCACTACCACCTCAATCACTACTGTCGCCAGTATTATCACCACTACCACCTCTACCACCATCAATGCAACACCAAAAACTGTCACCACTACCATCAACACCATCACCACCACCACTACTTTCAAAACCATCGCCTGTACCATGAACACCACCATTTTCATCAGCAGCATCACCCACTACTACCATCACCACCACGACCATCACCTCCACCACCACTACCATCAACACCACCACCATCACCACCACGACCATCACAAACCACCACCATCACAAACCACTACCATCACCACCACCACCATCACCACCATCACCACCACCACCATCACCACCACCACCACCATCACCACCATCAACACCACCACCATCACAAACCACCACTACCACCACCACCATCACAACCATCAACACCAACCACCACCACCCACCATCAGCGCCACCATCACCACTACTACCAGCAGCATCAATGCACCATCACTAACATCAAAATCAAGGCACCCCACTTTCGCCCAGCCCCAAGCTGTACATCTGTGTGTATATACATGTGTGTATAGGTGTGAGTATATGTATATATATGTGTGTGTGTGTGATATACACCACCCGTCCACCCCACCCCGTACCCAATATAATCGATATTGGTTGATAAGCTGGCTTTTATTCATGATGGACATATGCAGACTCCTGACATCAACACACACACGCACACACACACATATATCAACACGCACACACACTTTACACATACTGACATACACACACACATATACATAAGCACATTCCTCACATATGTATTCATACACAATAACACACACACACACAGGCACAGGCACGCACACACACACACATATATATATATATATATATAGAAAAAGAGACTTGCACATTTTTACATATACACACACTCTATATACCTACGCACATACACAGACTTATTTATATAAACATATATAGGGAACCACACACAGACTGGCACAAATACACACACATACACATATAGAGAGAGAGACAAAGTTTCACAGATACACACACTCTATATACCTACTCACATACATATTTATACATATATAGACAACCACACGCAAACATGTACAAATACACACACACACACACTCCATAAATATATAAACACACACCTTGCATATATAATTGCAGAGGAATACGCACACACACACACACACGCTTTGCATGTTTAGGTACACACACATATTTATATAGACACTCTTTATGCTGATACGCACACACACACACACACACACACTGCATCGCCTCATAATTTGAATATCAGTCACACACTGTATGTATCTTTATAAATATATACACACACATACACACACACACACACACTTCAATAAACACACATATACATGCACAAATTTATATGTCTATTCTTCTCTCCTTCAATACACACACACACACACACGTGTTTGTCTGTGTGTGTGTGTGTGTGTGTGTGTGTGTGTGTGTATAAATAAATATGTATGTATGTTTTGAGAGAGAGAGAGAGAGAAAAGAGGTGGATGTTTATATGTGTGTGTGAGTGTGTGTGTTGCAAGCGAGGTATGTGCGTATGTATGTATATATATATATATATATATATTTTCTACGTGTTGAAAGAAAAAGGAGGAATGCGTACGTGTGTGTATGTTGGAATCGAGGTATGTATGTGTGTGTATATATATATATATATATATATATTTTGTACGTGTTTGGAAGAAAAAAATAGGAATGTGTGTGTGATATATAATAATATATTATTATATTTAATATATTATATTTATTATTGATTTCTCAGACCATAAAGTGCAGTTTGTCCTTGAGCAAGGCTTTTCATGTCACGCTGCTCCAGTCTTTTGCCTGAAAATAAGTACAAGCTGGAGATGAGGGTTAAACCTAAAGCAAACTGGGGTATTTTTCGGGTGGGATAAGAGCTAAGAGGAGGGGGGGTGAGTATCTTGTGCAGCACATTTGAGTTAACCCTTCGACAAATTGGATTATCAATTTGGGGGGGGGGGCACGAGTGGGTCGGAGATCACGTAAATATCTTAGAAATTGGACCAAGCTCCTGACTAATGAATGTGAAAGCCTAAGATAGATTATAAATGATATATATGTACATATAAGCGTGTGTATATATGTATATACATGTATATATATAAGTTCAGCAAAATTTAGATTCAAATGAATATGGCACTTAAGTTAGATGCACCAGAATTTTGTATGGTGTTATCCATATAAATCCATGGGGTGATTATAATAAAAAATAAGCAACAAGAATATATTTGGTAATTTGGTACGATCGTTTCACGCTACATCATTTTATTAAACGTTGTAAGTAAGACAACAGTTTTAAAATGTTGAGCAATCACCAGCCATTTATAGAGGTTTTCCATTTATACATGTATATATATGTGTGTGTGTGTGTACATAAATATGCGTGTATGCATGTATATATGTATATATATGTGTGTATGCATGTATATATGTATATATATATGTGTGTGTGTGTGTGTGTATATATGTGTGTGTGAAACTGTTAATCTAGACACATCTTTTTTCTATCTTTCTGTTTTCTTTCCTAATTCCTTTCCGCCGAAGAGCATAAGCTCGAAATGTTAAAGACTTTTCCATTTTCCTTGAACGTCAAACTAATACATCTCGTTTGTTGTTGTTGTTCCTCCACCTATTTCTGTCTTCTGTGTTGGCCACAGCTTTGAGCTGAAACAGACAAAGCAAAACAAATACACACACACACACACACACACACACATGCAACAGTAAAATTTCTCTCTTCCACCCTCTCTCTAAATTCTACATCAATAATTCTTCACTCTTTTCAAGGTGACGAGCTGGCAGAATCGTGAGCATGCCGGGCGACATGCTTACCAGCATTTCAAATCATGTTCCGAGTTCAAACTCAGCTGAGGTCAACTTAACCTTTTGTCTTTATGGGGATGATAAAATAGGTACAAGTTGATCTCTGGGGTCAATGCAATCGATTTAGACCCTCCCCAAAATTTCAGCCCTTGTGCCAAAATTTGAACCTGGTATTTTTTCATTCTTTAGGATGGTGATCAAGCAGAAACCTTAGTCGCTGGCCAAATGCTTAGCAACATTTCAATCATGTAAAATGGTCTGAGTTCAAATTCAGCTGAGGTCAGCTTAACCTTTCATCTTTTCAAAGGCAATAAAATTAGTACCAGTTGTGTACTGGGGGGGGGTCAATAAGACAGATACCAGTTAAACAATGGGGTCA